>NW_024429188.1:100993235-101145735 GCF_017639785.1 Mesocricetus auratus | reverse complement strand
TGAAAATAGCACCTCCATCCCCAGCCTTATATGAGAACTGTCCTCTTTCCAGCTTTCATTATGATATCCTTTTCATTAAGATAACTGACTGAAACATGAAATGAATTTAGTTGCATCCCACAATTAAAGGAGAAGCTACATTTGTGTCCAGTATGATGGGAGCAGTGGAGCAGGTAAGACAGGAGCACAAGTGGGGACAGCAATTAGAAATGTATTTGGCTTTGGACTCTGGGACTAGGAGAGGTAGTGAGAATGAAGGAGAAGGAGGGAAAGAATGGGAGACAGGAAAGGGAATAGAGTCTGTAACATATTTATGAGAGATGGTGTTAAAGCAAAACAATTTGGGTATTAGATGGGATGGGTCGAGTGAAGGAAGCTATTTCAGATCGTGATAAGGTTTCTCCTCAACAACCCCGTTTCCTGAATTACCTACTGTTCCAGTTATTACACTGTACATATGACTGGCTCTCATGTACCTAGATATCCATTCATTCTGATAAGAATCTGATCTTCCATTTACCAGGCTATCTCAGAACATTGTCTGGCAGATTAACATATCTCTCTAGCTCTGTGAACCTCCTCTTATAACAAGACTAGCTCCCCCACCTCTCTTTTACCCGTTTATCTATAAGTATTTTTAAAACAAGGTTTGACAGCTTTATTGTTCAGGAATAATTGCCAAACGGCTTAGTGGACTGTACATGCCAGTAAAAGGTTATTTGCTGTCTTGGGATTGTGGATTCTTCTGCTGTAGTGTGTCATTCCAATTATGTTGTCATACATTGAGCTCCTGGCTTGTGCCTGATATTTGTGTAGGTGGCATTATGTGAATGGTGCAGAGAGCTCATCCGTACAGTTGTGCTTCCTAAATTCCCACTTGTTGAGATACTTTTGTATCCATCATTTGGACTTTTGAAATAATCCAGTCTACTCCCGTTATCTTAAAGCTGAGAAAACAGTCCCCAAAAGGACATGTGACTGACCCATGATCAGGTCAAGATAGGAAGAACTGAGACCAGGACTCTTGAACCAACAAATTTACAAGCTGACCTTCTAGAATGAAAGTGGAGATTACATTTACACTTGATGTTTATGAACACGTGAAATTTGTATAGATAGCTATGTGTAGCAGGAAGCAAAGAATGATAAATTTAAAATAGTTCTATAAACCACGAATTCAAGTTAATTAAGCAACTTTGTATTGATTTAAGAGAAACTGGTTAAGGAAGTTCACGGTTCATTCATAATCAATTGAACTTGGTTTGAAAATGTCTGTGGTACAAGCAAGATACTAAGGGAGGAAAGGAGCCGGGGGCAAGAATAATGGGGCAGAGGGAAGGGAATTAGAAGAAAGAAGTCCTGTATATAATCAGTGGAGTAGATAAAGTTTGGAGAGTCACTATTTAAGACATGACGGTTAAAGAAAGGAGAGTGGATGAAATTGCTGAGGGCAATTCAGAGTCATTACACAGTATATAATTAAAATATCCATTACTGCTTGCTGTCTCTCTCTCTTCCCCAGGTTCAAAGCACCAGTGCTCACACATTCACTATCAAACTATTCCTTAGAAGCACGTAGTCATTATTGATTCTCTAAAGCACACACAAATGACCTGCTCCAAACCATAATCCGTGGAGAGACTGCCGAAAAGTATTTCAAGGCTCAGTGGCAGTAGAACTGACTAATTGACATAATGTATGCCTGTTCATGTTGGTCTTTGCTAGTTCACCTGGAAGCCCAGTTTCTTGTAATTGAGTTCTAGTTTTCATTTGTGTCAAGTTGCCTCATATTCACTAGAGAAAAAAACTTAAATGTGAAAACTATGAAGAAAATAAAACTCCTACCATCTTCTTAGTATCTGAGGAAAACTGTTATTAACATGTTGGGATGTATTTTTTCTTTTTTCTGTGCATTTTAATATTTTAGAATTGTTGGAAGATATAGAGAATTTATTGAATAGAATTTGACATATTAAAAATGTCTTAAAGGGGCTAGAGACTAAAGACCTGATCAAGGTTCACAACTCCCAAGTCAGGCAGCTCACAAGAGCTCAACAACCTGTAACTCCAACTATAGAGGATCAGACATCCTATTGCAGCCTCCATTGGTACCTGCATTCACATCCACATATCCACACACAGATGAACAGACACAGACAGACAGACAGACAGACAGACAGACAGACACACACACACACACACACACACACACACACGATATAAGAAAAATCTATTAAGGGCTGAAGGAGATGGCTCGATGTGTAAAAATGCTTGTTGTTAAGCCTCATGACTTTGAGTTCAAACTCTGAAACACACATGGTGGAAGGAGACATGCAAATTGTCCTTTGACCTCTACACACATGCATGGCACATGCATGTGCATACATACACACCCAAATATTTTTAAATGTAGAAAAGGAAACACTAAAATTACCACTAATTAGAATAACAAATTGTATTTACTGTTAAATTGTCTTTCAGTATATTGTCTTTCAGTCTTAGTTTTCTTATGGATTTCCAAAAGAAAATATATTGTTTTATAATAATGTTATCATGATGCATATACAGTTTAATCATTGCTAATTTAATTTCATAGTATATCAAAATTGCCTTATAATATCATTATGTGTGTCTAAAATCATTATTTTAAATGGCTCCATAGCAGTTACTTTTGTGAATTTACTGCAATTTATTGTGGGTGTGCTCTAATTCATTTACTATTTCTACCAGCAGTGTATCAGTGGGCACATGTCACCACACGTTCATTGCCATTTCATTTCATCTGTTACTATCATTGCCAATTTGCTAGAAGAATGATGCAATTTCATTGTTTGAACTTCCATTTCTTTGCTAATGGGGTTGAACCTTAAAAAATAAAATAAAACACTTGTTTTTTGACATGTGGCTTTCAACACCTACTGAATGTACAACTTGTAGTCAAAAGTGCATATATACCATTAGGACTCATGGCTCCAGTTGTGACAGGACAAAGATTGCCTTGCTAATATGTTTTAATATAGCACTGGGCTCAGTGCCACAGCCGCTAAATAAATCATTAGCTCCCTGACAACTGGGCCCATATCTTAATCATTTCTGCATCCCCCATAGCCCTTAGCCTAATGCTTGACATGTTGAAAGCTTTAATGTACATTTGTTCAATGGATAAGGAGGAGGAGCTTTTGTGAGGGTCAATGGCAAGTTACTAAAATAGATTTTGAAGTCTTGTCACGTGAAAAAAATAATCCCTAGAGTTAAACTTAAGACCATTCCTTAGGACATGGCTTCTTATATTCTTTTACAAGGAGTAATGAGGAAACAGATCTTTCCATACCAGGGAGTTTCGTTTGGCCAAAGAACTCTGTATAGAATCATCATACCAAATCCACAAACAGATCTATCATGATAGATGGGAATCAAAAGTAAAACTACTACAGATAACCAAGTAGCTAAAAGGGAAAGTGAATTGTTCAAGAAGAAATGCAGGATAAAGACAAGAAATGGGAAATTTTCTTTTCACATTCTTGCTTGGGAAATGGAGCATTCAGGCTGTAAACCCTAGCATAGATTATTGAATTGTTCATTTTTCTGATAGGTGAACTGACTTGACCAAAGCAATATAAATCACAGAAGAACATAGCTAGGACTGAGATGAGTATCTTTTTCTCTCGGATAGTTTTTGACTACCACACCTCACCCATCACAGCAATGTAATAAAGCAGCTTGGGTTCCTTCATTCTCCTTGCTGGATTTTTATTTTACCTGTATCTTTCTTTTTGAACTCTGTGGGGGGGGGTGTTCGTGCATGTGTGCACACATAGACTCGCATGTGCATCTGTGTGTGTCTGTCTGTCTGTCTGTATGTATGTATGTATGTATGTATGTCTGTGTATATGCTACTTGTATGAGGGTCCTGAGGACATCAGAAAAGGGCATCAGATTCACTGGAGCTGGAGTAATAAGAAGTTATAGGATGCTGAGAACCAAGGGCAGGTCCTCTGGAAGAGCAACAAGTGCTGTTGACTGCTGAGCCATCTCTCCAGCCCTATTTTCTTTACTTCTTATCCTCTGGTACATTTCATTCTTTTGTCTGTGACTCCTAATACACCTAATTCAGGGTCTTGGTCCTCATCTCCATAGCTACAATATCTAGAATAATGTTTGATATATCTACATGCTTAACATTAATTCTTAAGAGAGATCATACTGATGACCAAACTTGTGATGTTACGTTTTATCACTCAAACATTAAATATCCTTTTTTTCTGTCATATCAGTTTGACAGTCATTTAGTTATCCCTAGTAATCTCAGGGATTGTTAAGGTGAGCTCATAAGTGAGGCTGCATCTGCAATGAGGTGGGATTACTATTGTAGAGAAATGACAGCAGTCTGAATAAGGTGAACGTGAGGGAAACAGAAGATTAGAGAGACCAGAGTATACTGGAGGAGGGAGGGTTAGGTAATCTTGAAGGGTATTAACCATTACCATTAATGTGTGCAGCTGGGCTGTGTCATTTTACAAGAAAATGTATGTCACAGTAATTCATTGGGTAGTTTCCATTCATCTTACAAAGACAGCTGAGAAATGTTAGCTGCCATATCCAGGCTCCTACAGTTAAGAAGCAGCATGGGACTGATCAAGACCCCCTGAATCTGGGTGTCAGTGAGGAGGCCTAGGGAATCTATTGAGCCTTGGGCAGCAGATCAATACCCATCCCAAGTATACACACCGACTTTGGACTCCCATAGAACAATGTGAGGTGCACTCTCACCCTGAACTCTTGGGGAAGGGTCTAGGCCCTGCCCTATATGAAATGACAGACTATGGACACCCCCATGGAGGGCCTCGCCCTCCCTGGGGGAATGAGGGGATTACGGGGGGGGGGGTTGGGGGAGGGCACGGGAGGAGGGGAGGGAATGGGAGAGGGACCTGGAACTGACTTGTGAAGCAACCTCGTTTCTTATCTAAATTTAAACTGGAAAATAAAATTAAAAAAAAAGAAGAAGCAGGACTGGAATCCAGATTTAAATCTGTCTGACATCAAAACCTATATTTAACCCTATGTCTAGGACTCCACATAGCTTCTTAGCACACAGTAAGATGTCACCAGTATTGAAAGGAATGAAACAGAAGAAAGCTTTTCACTTATGTTTGTTTTTCTTTAAAATAAACAAAAAATAATGTGGCACATTATAATCTTATGTTGCTACAGTTTGATTGTTTTTTTTAGGTTCCCCTAAGTTTCCTGAGCATCATTGGCTCATTGGATTAGTGCATTTCATCACTGTTGCCCGTGAGGCACTCTGTAGGCCAAAGGAGAAGCACTAGACTGCAAGGGGAAGATGAAAGTAACCATACATCTTGCTATATCACAGCAGTGATAGAATTCTAGGCCACAGTGTTGGAGCCCTTGCTACAGCCCATTGCCCACATGTCAGCCTCTTTCTTGGCTCTCTTGAACTTCCCATGAGCCCTGTGATCACTGCTCATCTCAGCTGGCCAAGTTGCCATTTTGTATTTTTTACAAGCAAATTGCAGCTCATTAGAAGTGATTTGTTGCTTTCCAAGATTTTAAAACTTGGGATATACTTAGTTTCCAAAGAATGAGGACATCTAGCTTAGATCTTCAAAAATCCCATTTTTAGCTAATGTCTTCTCCTGTGGATATTAAATGAAGGTTAATATCCATAGCAATTAATTGTACCTACTTGACAAAACAATATTCCAGACCCAATGAAGATTACATAATTATTTCTGTCCCTCTTTCTGGAGGCAGTCTGGCACCAGCTTTAAGGAAACACAGGAAGATGGGTCTGTCTCAACCTTCTACCCTTCAGAGGCCTTATTAAGTTAGGAATTCCATCTACTCCCAAGAGAGTTCCAATTGAATGAAATATTGGGCCACTTAGAAGAATATCATGACTTGGTTTTGTCTTAATGCATTGTATCATCATCCTACAAGATTCAAAAGCTTTCTTAGCAAAAACTGAGAAATGTAATTAGGTTGAGTATATTGTAGGACAGAAGACCTGAAAGGGATAAATAAGCCATTTGGTTCATCCTTCTACTTAGGACTATCAACACCTAAATCTTACATGAGCAATGGCTTTTGTGTTCCATTTAAAATGAATTTGAAAGATTGATATTTTGTGGGGTTTTTGTCAGTAGTCTGTACTAGTGTTTAAATATGTCTCTTTGATGGTCACAAAGTTCTTTCCTTTATAGATGTACCTTTGAGTCCAATTGATATGAGCAAGTTAGAAGTCTTAGGGAGATGCATGATATTGAAATTGTCTAAAAAGTACTCTGACTTGGATTACAGTAGAAACAATGAAGGATCATGCCAGCCTGTAAGGATGTAAGCTGAACAGGAAAATGTATAGCTAATTTCATCATGGATTTGCATGGGAATAAGGATGAAGCAGTATATGGGGATAGTGAAACAGCAGCAAGGGAATGTAGAACTCATGTCATTGGAAATGAGTAAATAGGGGAGAAAGATTTTAGGGTAATAATGTGAAGTAATTGGAAGACATAGGAGCCCAGTTAGAGCAACTTGGAAGAATAGGCTTCAAATTGAGAGAACAAGATTGATAGTGCAATACTCACGGGATACCCAGTATGACTAGGGTCCTTGGGAAATGAGCAAAAGCAGATACAGGGAAATACTCACTGGTTTGCCAGGATAGTGTAATGGTGGTCTAGTATCTTGAGAGATAAGTAATGCACTAATTTTTTATGACCTACTCTACTCTCATTGATTTATGGTCTATTACTCTTGATTTTGTTATTTTGTAATGCACTAATTTTAAAGCACAATCGAAGGACAATTCAAGGGATAGCCTTATGAACTAATGTCCCTTTACAAGACTTCACGGAATGAGAATCGTTTATTTTAAAAGAATATCTACATAGGCTAAGGCATAGATCTTCCTAGAGAATGACTGACTGTAAACAAGAAGTAGAATCTTTGAGGAGTAATTTTAGAATAGCTCACGTAGATAAATGAAGGTACATGTTCGATCTTGAATAGTATTTCTGTTTCACTTCTAATTGGATACTCTGCCTAAATAAAGGAAACATTGAAGGTAGGTAAAGATTATCTGTACCCAAAGTGTAACTTTGGAACTCCACGGTGAGGGGATGTCTCTAATGAGTGATAAACTTACTGAATAGACATGTCTTGTGTAGACTTGAAATTGCATAATCATTGCAGCAATCATGTAATAGAACTCACAGGATCCAGAGTCTGCTGCTTTAGTCAACATATTTTGTATTAATGTTGGGAGTTTGTGGCTAAGGCTAACAGCTGTGTTAGGAAGGATAATTGAGCAAATACTGCTGCCCTGTTCGGTAGAGTGATATTAACTATTGATTCCTACCTCCCTGGGCCATCTGACAGCAGAAGTCTCCTCCCATTCTTCTCAGCCTTTGGAGGTTCTGATAATTGTGTGACGTTCTAAACCTTTGCTCTTCAAATAATTTTACAAGGTACTGGGGAGAAGCTAATGAGAATCCTGTGAATTTACTGGGTTTGAACACTGAGCTTGAACTTCTCTTTTTCATCTTAGTTTGTAAGAAAGAGCTCTGCTGGATTTGTTTTAAAACATAGATAGTAATGATAAGCATATCTTATGAACCAGAATTTTAGTGTTGTGGTTTAATGTTATTATTGCACAGACTGGAGAGATAGCTCAGCAACTAAGAGCACTGGCTGCTCTTCCAGACGAGTTGAGTTAAGATTCCCATCACCAACATGGCAGCTCACAACCGTCTGTGACTCCAGTTTCAAGGGAAATCCAACAGCCTCCTCTTGTTTCTGTGGGGAACTGGAACATACAGCAAAGCATCCATGCCCGCAAAATAAAATTTAAAACTCAAATAAGAATAGTTTGTAGCCAGGCGTTGGTGGCGCACGCCTTTAATCCCAGCACCCGGGAGGCAGAGGCAGGTGGATCTCTGTGAGTTCGAGGCCAGGCTAGACCGACAGCCTCCAAAACAATACAGAGAAACCCTGTCTCGTAAAACCAAAAAAAAAAAACCAAGAAAAAAGAATAGTTTGTACAACAATCCAGACTTGAAATGAAAAAAAAATAACAAATAAAGTAAAATTTGAGCACCGAACTGCTGGTTAAGCAGTAGCATGTTTAAAAGTAGAAGATGACTGTGGTTCGCCTCATTTAACAGTGGTACTTAGGCAGTTTCCTCAGTCACAGAGATCCAGAATGAGTCAGCCCTGATTTCTACCCTCAAGGGACTTCCTGTCTGCCCAATAATAATGCATGGTGGAATGTGTCAAATGGAGTGAGAGAAGCAAACAGAGCACTCTGCAGTTAGTGGTGGATGTGATTACAATTGAGTGGGGGTAGAGAGATCAGGTGAGGGAGGTTTGAACCAGAGGATCAGGTAACAGTTAAGTGGGCCTTGTCTCCAGCAGGGATCAGGCAGGCAAGGCACAGGAAATGAGATTTTTCTGTTATTTTTTTGCCATATGGAAAAGATTTGAAAGTGGTTAAAGGGGGGGCTTACAAAAAAGTCTGATAAAATAAAAATAGTAACCCCTTTCAACTGAATACTGATATTATAGTGAATTATAAGCATATTATGGGTTGGTTTTGATAGATCAGGATGAATGTATTTCTATGGTCTCTCTGAAATTTGCATTTAAATTATAGAGTTCTTATTATAATGAATCAAAAAGTTGTCTTAGATTTATGAAACATCACCATCACTGAAGTCACGGTCTCTATTGTGCAAACCAGTTTATTGTGGTAGGGCAAGGGATGCATTGTATTTTTTAAAATATCATTAGTTATCCATAGTAGTCCACTGAAGTATTTTGCAAGAAGTTTGTAGAAAAAATTTACATTTACCCTGCTTTTTATAAGTAGCATTTCATTTGTTCTATTTTGGTAAAGATAGAGGTCAGAGATGTGTCTAATATCCTGGAAGCTGTGAAAATTTTCCTCCATTTCATCTTGCCTTTAATAGTTCCATTTATGTTACATTGACTGAGTCTTTTTATTCCATATACATTCTCTCCTCTGTTACCCTCTTGCATATATTTAGTGTGCCAGCCACTACACAAAACGCTGCAGTATATCAACCTTTCTTCCCTTCACAATAGTAACATGTAACTCGCTGGCCTATAGTTCTAGCATCACATGGCCTTTTCAGAGACTATATACCACAAAGGAAGGTAATCTGAACTTTATACTTTCAATGACTTTCATGAAAAGAAATCACTAGTGTCATTGGCAATGTTAGATTTCAGCTTTCTGTGGGAGAGGTGATCCACATGGATAGTTCTACAGAGTATCAGCATGGGTGTCTCAATACTGCTTTTCTTCAGTATGACCACTTCAGTTAGATTATATGAAGGCTGAGTATCTTCTAGTTGATCTTCTGGTCCACCACTATTTTTTTCTATGTGCTCCACGAATGGAAATAGAATCTTTTAGGAAGGAGGGATATAATAGAGTTTTACTCTTTTTTGGTTTTCTATTTCACTTTACTTTATGTGTATTGGTGGTTTGCCTGCATGTATGTCTGTATACCATGTGGGTGTCTGGGACTGGAGGAGGCCAGAAGTGGGGGTTTGATCCCCTAGAACTGGAGTTAGAGAAAGAATTGAACTCAGGTCATCTGGAAGAGCAGCTGGTGTTCTTAACCACTGAGCAATCTCTCTATACCCCTGATGGACCTTTTAAAAGATAATGAAGTCTTTCTGTGTTTCTTCCTTGCCCACTATTCTGTTGGCTCCAGCCTCTTCTCAAATGCCTGTGTCATAATTTTTACCCCTGAATGTAAGCATAGTCAGTGATGGTGAAGTCACTTGACTTTGATTTAGATTTGAATGTGAACTAATTCTGAATTCTTGACTGTCCTAAATGTTTTCGCAACAATTATTGGCATCATCCCTTCCCACCTCTGTTTTTATTAACACTGATCGAAATTCTGTAAGAAATATTCAAGTGTTTCCCTTTGCTCTTTCCACCACCTCACGTGGAATGACACTCCTCGGTTCCGTTATTGAAGTGGCAGCATTGATTTTCTTCCATTTCCAGAAAAGCAAGCAGATTCATGACTCTGCAAGTAGCTGTTGCTTCTGTCTTTTCAGAATAATATTTCTTAATACAAATGCCCTTTCTTATGAGCAACTTCATTTATATATTCATAGAAGCAGACACCAAAAAAGAAGCTTCCAGTATTAGTCTTGATTCTGTTTTCCATTCAACAAGTCTGATTCTGCATTGTGCTTTTCTCTGTGAATGGGCAAAACCCAAAGGATTAGCTCATTCTAGTTTGGATAATGATTGTTTCTCATTTTTGAACACGACTTATGAGAGGGTTTTTTTCCTGTTTGTAATTATGTACCCATTATTGGTGGCGTTGTACAGCATCTTTCTTTCAGATTTGACAGCCCTGAACTGGAGAGCTGTTGTGGAAAATAAATAATGGGAAAGTCTCCCCAAATCATTGCAATTTAAGCCAACTCTTTCCATCTATAAAATTTCCATAGAGATGACTTGGTCCTGCATTCATATGTGCATACACAGTGACACTTGGAATTGATAGTACATTAAGTCCCCCAACCCACATGGTAAGATATTCTTCCTGAATAGTTAAAATCAAGAATGGTGGAGGAAGAAATATTCATATCTGTATCCACTATAAAGTAAGAGGATAGACTCATTGATGAGAGAAAGAAAAATACATCTTAGTAAGCTTGCAAACTGTAATTAGCTTGTATGTGGTATCATATGTAATTATAGAATTTTAAACCATTTTAGGAGATTGCCATGCTATAATTCTGTCATCTCTCTTTTTTTACCACATACATGTGGCCAGTATTAAAACATGGGTACATATTATTTTATTCTCTAATTCCACTAAAGTGTGTTGGCCTTGCCTTTTCTATTTGGCTAGAAGGGATCACATACCAGAGGTTTCAAAATAAAGAGTATTCAATCTCAGAAAAAGTTAGTTATCTATTCATTCTACAAAAGATCAATTTGGGCAATCAAAGATTCTGAGTGAGCTTTATGGGGAAAATTGATATAGCAACAAAGTTTTGTTTGATAAAATGAATTCAAAGCTGGTGATATTGAATGCTCGAATGCTTGGTCTGTAGCTCGTAGGCACAATAACAATGAACATTTATTAGTGCTGGTTAAACTATAAAATCAAAGTAGTCTGCTGGTAGTTAGGAGATCGAGCAAACACTGAGAAGGAGCTGTTTTTTCAGGATGTTGGACAGAAGGCAGCTTTGCACAACGAGTGAGTTCTGTCTTTTTATGTTTGATATCGCTCTGGTTCTCATCTTGACTGGGTCAGAAGTTCACTATAATAAATTTATGATGACTGTGAAACCAAACCATCCCTTTGGAGAGAAATGGGGAAGAGTAGTGGAGAAAACAAATATGTACTTTCTGTAGCCCTGTCATGTATAAAGGAGGTGAATATTATAGTATTCATCATTGACTTCATAATAACCTTGATACCTGAGCCACACAAAGAAACAACTAAAAGAGAACATCAAACCAATATCCCTCATGAACATTGATGCAAAAATACTCAATAGAATACTGGCAAATCGCATCCAAGAACACATCAGAAAACTCATCCACCATGTTCATTTGGAAAATTAATCTCTCAAAGAAAACTTATGTTTGGGGTTCAGCATATCACTGGGGTGAGAGGGGGATTGTTTCCATATGTGTCAGCGTTAGCTGGTATTTGAAGTTCTTTAAAAAGAACGAGGTTGGACCTCATTAATTCGAAATTCTGTTAATTTGTAAACAAGATTGCCTGGGGGAGCTTTTAAAGCACTTAAGAGAATAAACTTTTGAAACACTTTAGACCTAGCTCCTGGTGTACTAATTTCAAGCAGCTATTTGCATGTGAAGCAGAAATTCTTGCTGGGCAACATTTTGTTCAGTTAATTCTTACTATGGCATGTACAGCAATTCCTCTCTAAATCCAAAATCCCTTCATCAAAATTATAGCCCACGCAGACTTGCATATATATACTTTTCCCACCATGTCAAGAATTTTGGATCATGATTATACAGATTTCTACCTGTTCACATTTTGAAGTAGGGAGTGTTGTGGAGTAGCCTCAAGTCTGATGCTTTCTTGGAGGGTTAAGGGGAAAAGTGCCTTTTAATGTTTTATTTGTACAATGGAAAAGTGAATTTACAAGGATTTCATTAAAACAACCAGGGAGGAAGAGCGTACAATGTTTGTAGTCAGCAGATAATGGGGAATGAAAGTTAATTGTACAGCATCCTTTAGAGCTTATTTACGAAACACAGCTGATGTTATTCTTCATGCTTAATGCACTGTTTCAATTTTATTTTAATGAACATTAGCAAATATGTAAGAGTTCTTTGAGGGTTACTGCTATCTGGCACTGTTAAGCTAAAGTAACTGATGAGCACAAGGTCCCAAGCATTTATGGTTGGCTGCTGAGAGCCACTGGCCTTTGCCTGACATCTTCTTTTCCTGGATGTCCGAGAAGTGATCTTTCTCTTCTAGATCTATTATTCTTGTGCACAGCTTCAAGTTTTCTTAAGTTTTTCTCATATTTGAAAAAGAATACTATGTCTCAGAACCCCACTTTCTGCCAGTGTCCAGCACACTGTTGTGTCATGACTAGTTCTCGTTATACTGAATCCTTAGGTCTCAAGTAGTTCGCACCTCTATATTCCGCATATCTCATTTTGGTCATCTGATTTCTTTCCTCCTGGTTTTCAGCTCCTTTCAGGCCTGAGTTCCTGCTTCACTTTATCTGACAGATTATTAAGTCCTAGTCCTTGTTCTTCTGGACCGGTACCTTATCTATTCCAAATTAGCATATATAAGCAAAATCATTTATCCATACCTGGAAGGCAGCATCCTGCTCCACACCTAGGAGGGATGTGAGAGGAGTGTAAAGAGGGAAATTTGTATTTCTGCTCCTTCTACAATTACTTACAGCCTCCTGCTTTCTGAAGTGAAACCCTCAGGCCTTGGCTCTAGATTAGTCAATTAAAAAAGTCCTTCCAGCAGCGGTCCACAGACTGACTTTCCCTTATCTACAGACTCTTGAACTAAATGTGGTGGAGGAGTATTCTCTATAAATGGGACCAAATATTGAAAATCAGGGCTATTGCCTATGTGCTGTTGTTCTTGTAACTCAACCATCCATATTTTTCCCACTTTCCATAAACATGAGAGTCAAAGAAACTGGTGAGAACCAGAGCATTTGTGAAATTTCCTTCCTTCCCTCCTTCCTTCCTTCCTTCCTTCCTTCCTTCTTTCTGTGAAATACATTTATCAGACTAAGTTTCACAAAGAGTTATGGCCAGTCTTAGGGAGAATAAATACAACCAGCTTCACCAAGGAATATCCACTCATGGGTTCTTTCCAACTTTATTGAAACATAATTGAAATGAAAGTATACATAGTTCAAGTACATAGTTTGGCAATGTGTTATACACATATGTTGTGAGATGCTTACCACAATGATTCTAATAAGTCATTACTTCACATACTACTTCCTCTTGCCTCATGAATGGAGTTCTTTTTTTAAAGGTTCATTTATTTATTATACATATAGTATTCTGCCTGCATGTATGTCTTCAGGTCAGAAGAGAGCATCATATCTCATTATAGATGGTTGTGAGCCACCATGTGATTGCTGGGAATTGAACTCAGGACCTTTGGAAGAGCAGTCAGTGCTCTTAACCTCTGAGCCATCTCTCCAGCCCATGAATGGAGTTCTTAAGATCTACTTTCTTGGCACATTTTATATCATGCAGTATTAGTGATTGTAGTCACTTGTGATGTATATTAAACCCCCAGAACTTATTTCATAAGTGAAAGTTGGTACCCTTCCAACATTCCCTATTCTTCAGTGCTATCACAAGTCATATTTTAAGGCTCTACCAGAGTACCCAAATGAATTTATTGTCTTTCTTCACAAGTCTGTTTTGTCAGCCATATTTTCTCTCTTTTGGAAGAATATGGATTATCTTTAGCTTTGTCGCTTCACTTGTATTCTGTGAGATCTAGTGTCTCAAGCTTCACCTGGTAAAAGGTCATGTGAACCAAGGAAAGATTACTGTCAACGAAGCTCATACAGTCTGAAAATGTTAACTGATGTGAAGGATACAGGGAAAAGTGTATTGTTTTTGTAGGAGACGCCTTTCACACTATTGAATGCAGAGTTGCCACTAAAGACTTCCAGTATTTTTAAAATTATTGTCTAATTTATATGAGAGAACTGCTTGTATTGTCATCTATTGTTGCCTGGTAAATTATCTCCAAACAAAACAGAATAATGATTTATTATCTTATGGTGTCTCTGGATCATAAATTTAGAAGTGCCTTGGTTGATTGATTCTGGCTGGGGGTCTCTAGTGGGGTCGGAGTCAGATGTAGGTTGGAGCTAGGAGGTCTGCTTCCAGCTGGCTCATTCACATGGCTAGCAACTTGGTGCTGACTATATGTGGGAGTCTCAGTTTCTGTCTATGTGTGCTTCTTTCTAGTTCAGCTAGAAGTCTTACACAATGGTAGTTGGCTTCTCAAAAAACAAACAATCCAAGGGAACAACATGAAATTGCCTCTTTTGACTTAAGCTGAGAAATCACACATAATCACTTTGTCTTTTATCGGTCATACTGGCCAAGCCTGATTCATTGTAGAATCATTGAGTAAGGGGACCACCCAAGGATGTGAATACCAGGAGATATGCATCATTGGAGGCCATCTTTGGAGACTGGCTACCATATCATGTATGTAAATAAGGAAAACGCTTTCCAAGCACTAAATATAGGAACAGCAACAGTAATAGTAACTACTATTTTTATGTCTTATTGATTTTTGTGTAGAGATTCCTTATGCCGACTTGGATCTGAAATTCTCTCCTGGTTATCACTGCCTCTATTTTATCCATCACTTACATTAACCTTTCTTCAGTGTTCCATTTTTCTTAAGGGCTTATCTTTAGTTCCTCTCCATGCTCACTATGTACACTAATGGTTCTTAGTACTGAAAGCATGCATCATCAGCCTGAACTCCTTTTATTACAGGCACCTGTCTCCAAAGGCATTGCAAATAGATAAATATAAGATGCTATATCTTAAGATAGATGTAATATGTAGTTGGCAGATACTATAACTCATCATGTTTTTATGATATAAACCTACCTGATCATTCTCTTGAAGCCCACTCTTCTAGTACACTATTTATGGATGAGTGATATGCCTCATCACTTGCCTGTGCTCCCGCTGAGAGTAGGACTAGTTTTTCATCTTTTTAATCTCTGTGAGTAGCCTGATGTCTGACACAGAGTTGATATTTGAGTGTTTGAATGAAATCTCCATCTCTAAGCAGGTTTTCTTTTTTTTTATTCCATCAGTTTTGTGTTCTTTCAGTGTGTTCTTTTTTTTAATTTTATTTTCCAGTTTAAATTTGGATAAGAAACAAGGTTGCTTCACAAGTCAGTTCCAGGTCCCTCTCCCATTCCCTCCCTTCCTCCCGAGCCCTCCCCCCCCCCGTTATCCCCTCATTTCCCCAGGGAGGGTGAGGCCCTCCATGGGGGTGTGCATAGTCTGTCATTTCATATAGGGCAGGGCCTAGACCCTTCCCCAAGAGTTCGGGTGAGAGTGCACCTCACATTGTTCTATGGGAGTCCAAAGTCCGTGTGTATACTTGGGATGGGTACTGATCTGCTGCCTAAGGCTCAATAGATTACCTAGGCCTCCTCACTGACACCCAGATTCAGGGGGTCTTGATCAGTCCCATGCTGGCTTCCCAGGCTGATGCCTGGGATTCAAGAGTTAACCTTTGTCTGGTCAGCTGTTTCTGGGGGTTAAACCAGCCCAGTCTTAATCCCTTTGATCATCAGTCCTCCCTCTCTGTTACTGGCTTTCTTGAGTTCAGCTCAGTACTTAACCAAGGGAGTCTGCCTCTTCTTCGATCAGCCACTAAATAAAGTTTCTGTTTCCCAGACTCTCTGGCCATAGGATTGAAGGCTGGCACTCCCCAGATCTATGTCTAAAATCCATATATGAGAGAGTACATGCCATGTTTCTCTTTTTGTGACTGGGTTACCTCACTCAGGATGGTTTCTTCTAGTGTCGTCCATTTGCCTGCGAATCTCATGATTCCATTATTTTTTTCTGCTGAATAGTACTCCATTGTGTAGATGTACCACATTTTCTCTATCCACTCTTCAGGTGAGGGACATCTAGGTTGCTTCCAAGTTCTGGCAATTACAAATAAAGCTGCTATGAACATAGTGGAACAGACATCTTTGTTGTATGAATGGGCATCTTTTGGATATATGCCTAAGAGTGGAGTTGCTGGGTCTTGTGGTAGGTTTATTCCCATTTTTCTGAGGAATCTCCATACTGATTTCCAAAGTGGCTGAACCAGTTGGCACTCCCACCAGCAATGGAGGAGTGTCCCCCTTTCACCACATCCTCTCCAGCATAAATTGTCATTGGTGTTTTTGATTTTAGCCATTCTGACAGGAGTGAGATGGTATCTGAGAGTTGTTTTGATTTGCATTTCCCGGATGGCTAAGGATGTTGAGCACTTTCTCAAGTGCCTCTCAGCCATTTTAGACTCCTCTATTGAAAACTCTCTATTTAGTTCTGCAGCCCACTTTTTAATAGGGTCCTTTGGTGTTTTGGAGACTTGCTTCTTGAGTTCTTTGTAAATTTTGGAGCTCAACCCTCTGTCAGATGTGGGATTAGTGAATATTTTTTCCCATTCTGTGGGCTGCCTTTTAGTCTTGCTGACTGTGTCCTTTGCCTTACAGAAGCTTCTCAGTTTCAGTAGGTCCCATTTATTAATTGTTGATCTCACTGTCTGTGCTACTGGTGTTATGTTCAGGAAGCTGTCTCCTGTACCAATTCGTTCAAGGGTACCACCCACTTTCTCTTCTAAGAGGTTCAGTGTGGCTGGATTTATGTTGAGGTCTTTGATCCATTTGGACTTAAGTTTTGTGCATGGCGATAAACATGGATCGATCTGCATTCTTCTACATGCCAGTCTCCAATTATGCCAGCACCATTTGTTGAAGATGCTTTCTTTATTCCATTGTATATTTTTAGCTTCTTTGTCAAAGATCAGATGTTCGTACGTGTGTGGGTTAATACCCGGATTTTCAATTCGATTCCATTGGTCTACCTGTCTATTTTTGTGCCAATACCAAGCTGTTTTCAGGACTATAGCTCTATAATAGAGCTTGAGGTCAGGGATGGTGATGCCTCCGGACGTTGCCTTGTTGAACAGGGTTGTTTTGGCTATCCTGGTTCTTTTGTTTTTCCATACAAAATTGATTATTGTTCTTTCAAGGTCTGTGAAGAATTGTGCTGGGATTTTAATGGGGATTGCATTCAATCTGTAGATTGCTTTTGGCAGAATTGCCATTTTTTACTACATTGATCCTACCCATCCAAGAGCATGGGAGATCTTTCCATTTTCTGAGGGCTTCTTTAATTTCTTTCTTTAAAGATTCAAAGTTCTTACGATACAGGTCTTTCACTTGTTTGGTTAGCGTTACCCCAAGGTATTTTATGTTGTACGTGGCAATTGTAAAGGGTGATGTTTCTCTGATTTCTCTTTCAGCCCTTTTATCATCTGTATATAGTAGGGCTACTGATTTTCTTGAGTTGATCTTGTAGCCTGCCACTTTGCTGAAGGTGTTAATCAGCTGTAAGAGTTCCCTGGTAGAGTTCTTTGGGTCATTGATGTAAACTATCATATCGTCTGCAAACAGTGAAAGTTTGACCTCTTCCTTCCCAATTTGTATCCCCTTGATCCCCCTTTGTTGTCGTATGGCAATAGCTAGAACTTCAAGTACCATGTTGAAAAGGTATGGAGAGTGGACAGCCTTGTTTTGTTCCTGATTTTAGAGGAATTGCGTTGAGTTTCTGTCCATTTAGTTTGATGTTGGCTGTTGCTTTACTGTATATAGCTTTTATTATGTTTAAGTATGTCCCTGTTATCCCAGATCTCTCCAAGACCTTTATCATGAAGGGGTGTTGGATTTTGTCAAAGGCTTTTTCAGCATCTAGTGAGATGATCATGTGGTTTTTGTTTTTCAGCTTGTTTATATGGTGGATTACGTTGATGGATTTTCGTACGTTGATGGATTTTCGTATGTTGAACCATCCCTGCATCCCTGGGATGAAACCTACTTGATCGTGGTGAATGATTGTTTTGATGTGTTCTTGGATCCGATTTGCTAGTATTTTATTGAGTATTTTTGCATCAATGTTCATGAGGGATATTGGTCTGAAGTTCTCTTTCTTAGTTGTATCTTTGTGTGGCTTGGGGATCAAGGTTATTGAAGCCTCATAGAAAGAGTTTGGCAAAGACCCTTCTGCTTCTATTGTGTGGAACACTTTGAGAAGAATTGGTATAAG
This sequence comes from Mesocricetus auratus, assembly GCF_017639785.1. Taxonomy (NCBI): domain Eukaryota; kingdom Metazoa; phylum Chordata; class Mammalia; order Rodentia; family Cricetidae; genus Mesocricetus; species Mesocricetus auratus. The sequence continues at coordinate 101,127,311 of NW_024429188.1, read as the reverse complement.
CTGTTCTTTGAATTTCTGGTAGAATTCTGCAGTGAGGCCATCTGGACCTGGGGTTTTTTTGGTTGGGAGACTTTTGATGACAGCTTCTATTTCCATAGGTGTTATAGGTCTATTTAAATTGCTTATCTGTTCTTGATTTAATTTTTGGCAATTGATAGCTGTCCAGGAAGTCATCCATTTCCTTTAAATTTTCGAATTTTGTGGAGTACAGGTTTTCAAAGTATGACCTAATGATTCTCTGGATTTCCTCAGAGTCTGTTGTTATGTCCCCCTTTTCATTTCTAATTTTGTTAATTTGCGTGTTCACTCTTTGCTGTTTGGTAAGTTTGGACAAAGGTTTGTCTATCTTGTTGATTTTCTCAAAGAACCAACTCTTCGTTGCATTGATTCTTTGTATTGTTTTCCTGGTTTCTACTTTATTGATTTCAGCCCTCAATTTGATTATTTCCTGGCGTCTACTCCTCCTGGGGAGTGTGCTTCTTTGTGTTCTAGAGCTTTCAGCTGTGATGTTAATTCTCTGGTATAACTGTTCTCCTGTTTCTTCATGTGAGCACTTAGCGCTATGAACTTCCCCGTAGCACTGCTTTCAAAGTGGCCCATAGGTTTGGGTATGTTGTGTCTTCATTCTCATTGAATTCGAGGAAGTCTTTAATTTCTTTTTTATTTCCTCTTTGACCCAGGGATGGTGCAGTTGAGCATTATTCAATTTCCATGAGTTTGTAGGTTTTCTGCAATTTGTGTTGTTGTTGAATTCTAATTTTAAAGCATGGTGGTCTGATAAGATGCATGGAGTTATTCCAATTTTTTTGTAGCTGCTGAGGTTTGATATGTTGCCAAGTATGTGGTCGATTTTAGAGAAGGTTCCATGTGGTGGTGAGAAGAAGGTATATTCTTTTTTATGTGGATGAAATGTTCTATAGATATCTGTTAATCCCAGTTGGGTCATTACTTCTATTAGACCTTTTGCTTCTTTGTTGAGTTTCTGTTTGGTATTCCTGTCTAGTGGTGAGAGTGGTGTGTTGAAATCTCCCACTATAACTGTGTGGGGCTTTAGATGAGATTTAAGTTCTAATAATGTTTCTTTAATGAATGTGGATGCCTTTGTATTTGGGGCATAGCTGTTCAGGATAGACACTTCATCTTGGTGGGTTTCACCTGTGATGAGTATGTAATGACCTCCTTCATCTCTTTTGATTGATTTTATTTTAAAGTCTAGTTTGTTATATATTAGGATTGCTACCCCAAGCAGGTTTTCTTTTTAGGGAAGTGGAATATCAAGCTAGCAAAAATAAATTAAAAGTTAATTTTGATAGAAGATTTTTTAAAAGTATAGTGGATTAGGATTAGATGGGATAAAATATTTATCAGTGTCTATATAATTTGCAATTCATGTCTGAAAGTCATGACCAAGTATTCCTTATGGTCTCAATACACAATGCTGCCCAAAGAGGCTCGTAATCCTGGGTGTTACCAAGGTGAAAACAAAGCTATGTCTTTTCAAGAAGACTTTTGTCTGGTACTCTACAAATGTGGCCTTTTGAAACAACTCTTGCTGCAATCCTAGAAGAATCCCAGCTTTTTCCTGTACATATAGAACCCTGGTTCTGAGATGCATACACTAAACCCGTCAGTATAAAGAACAGGAAAAGAAAGAATGATGCTGCGGCTGCTGCTACAAGTGGTGATGGTAGAGGTGGTATCAGTGTGATGATAGCAGCTACTATGTTTTCTGTGTGCAAGGTAAGATACTGAGTGATCTGTATGCATTAGCTTCTTTACCCTTCACAGTAGCCCCTTAGGATAGGTGATACTAAATTTAACCCCAACTTTAGCGATGAGAAGCCGAGGGCTCCAGGATTACACAGTGAACTAATAGTTGGATATAGGTTGAGACTGACATCTGACTCAAGACATCTTTGAAGCTCCATCCCCACCTTTCACTCCTCTCACTTATCTTAATGGCCACTGCAAATGACACTGTCTAGAACCATTAGATCAGAAGGAACTCTGAAAGCTCAGATAGGTAGCCTACAAATGTAAGTACGCTAGATCTAGCTTTCTATGATTTCGGATGTTCCTTTGGCTTTCTAATTTGAAACTCTCAACAGCTCTGTGAAGTGTCTAAGAAAGCCATTATCACAAATGATAAGGAAATAAGGACTCGAGCAGCTAAGAGGCTCTCTGAACATTGACTAGCAAGTTTGTGACAGGGTTGGGATTAGAATTTATGTCTCTTAATACTCAATACATTGTTTCTCTTCTCTGTTAATGTTGAGAGTTATGAGTGCTGAGCCACATTTCTAATCATCATTAGCTAATAGAAACATGGCTGTTGGGAGAGATGGCAAATTGTATCAGCTTTTAGATTGGGAGAACAAAGGGCAGGGATGGTCCTGTGCTTAATTCCCCCCAAAGTGTTGATGACTCCTTTGCCTTCACCTAAACACCCCTTTGAGTCTTTTACCTTGTTTTTTTCCAATTTAGCTTTATTAAGATACAGTTGGGAAATGATGTGTGTTTATGGTATAGAGCATGTTGATATGATGTACGTGTATATTTATTAGGAAACGATAATCAGAATCAAATTGAGAATGGGAGACATAGTCACGCTAATTGGTCATCTAGTAGCAAATGGTCATCCCTGAAATTTTACATACAAGTAACATAATACAGACTAAGCACGTTATATTTATGTATTTAGGACTACATATGCACATACATATGTAAGTATGTAACAGCAATTAATAAGAGTAGATGGTTTTGAAAGAGAGCAAGGAAGGGCATATTGGAGGGTTTTTTGAATGGAGGAAGGGTACAAAAATAGACATTAGGGCTAGAGAGATGCCTCAACAGTTAAGAGCTGCTCTTCCAGAGAACACAGATTCAATTCCCAGCAGCCACATGGCAGCTCACAACTGTCTGTAACTCCTGTTACAGAGGATCAGACACCCTCACATAGATATACATGCAGGCATAACACTAATTCACATAAAGTAAAAATAATAAATAAATAAATAGACATTAAACATGATAAAATAATTCTAACTTCTGAGACTTCTGGGGCCTCTTGCAAACAATTCATTTGTTTCCACAAGGGGGCGCCAAAATGTTTCAGGGGTCAGTCAGAAAGGGAGAACAGGAGAATAAGGATTTATTTTGCTTTTTTTTTGTTTTTTGTTTTTAAACTGATTTCCTTTCTGGTCTGTTTGTATAGCAAGGCCCTCCCAGCACAGTCTCAAGAAGGGAGAAACAGATGATGTTGGTGCTGAGGGTAGTGTCTTTGTATATGGATATGAACTAGGAATAGTTGTAGAAAAACTTGACTTTGGGAGATTAAGCCCTTCCCAGTAATCAGGGACTGTGTTCTCTGCTACCCTTTGGTCCAGCAAACCTGCTCTTTCACCACTGTGTGTGGGAACTGGTTCAGCTATATGTTCACACCTGTTCCCTTAGCACTGAACCAGCGAGTTTGCCTCATCAGTCTGCTGAAGTTCTTTCAGCCACGTCCTACTTAGAGAGTTCAAGAGAACCAAGTAGAGGTTTCCACTGTGTTATTTGCAAAACCCAGGTAGATGTCGGGGTGTGGGGGGAGTTCCCATTAGCATTGCTTTAACATTAATAAAACCTGTATTTTAGTTAGGCCAGGATGGTGAAGACTGATGTGGCTTTGACAGATAAATTTCAGAAGCCATGTTGGAAAAATAAATTTGGCTAACTACCAGGAGTGTATATATAATGGGTGGAGAGATGCAAGCTCTCTCTGTATGTAAAAATTAAACAAACCATTATTTTAATTGATGCCCTGCAGATCTTTTCTCTAACAGAAATATTTAAGAAATGTGTATGTGATAATAACTTTCAAACACAGTATTTCCAAATGTCAAGTTAATGTGTTCAGGGAGCAAGAAGATTCAAGCACTCAGTATGAGACGCACATCACATCTGTTTCCACAAATGCTTTTGGGAGCCTTTGAAGCAAAGACAGTGGGGGACCTTAAGTTATTTGCAAGACATGGAGGTAAAGATGGGAGCACCCCTTCCCCTCTCTTCAGCTTTAAAACTTGAGATGAAGATTTCTCAGAATAAGCTGTTGCTTCACCAGAAAATAAATTAGGAGTCATATTAGTTGCAGAAATAACAATATTTATACGTGAAAAGCAGAATTACTTTTTAGGATGTAGAGGAGAGGTTGTAAAACTGACATATTTTTGAATAATGCTGCCTCCCCTAGCTAAGATGTAATTACTGAATTTTTAAAAACAGAAAAGCCATAATCTAGTAGTTTTAAAAATCCACTCAGATTTCTCTAGGCATTTGAGAATTACTGTTTGTTTTCTGGAGTGGAAGTAACATCTTTTGCAGTTAGTTTTTGGAACATGGCCATTGCTGAATAAAGGGTCCCAGTGGTGCATCATATTTCTTCTGTATAATTGCACTAAAAGAATACATTGGCATAGTATGTTCTTTATAATGAGCTGGGGGGAAGTATAAAAAATGCTAGAAACCTTCAACAAGGAATTAGTTATTTTGAATATTGTATTGGTCTAACAGTGATAACATGAAAATTGAATGAAAGTTTAAAAACAAAAGGTTGTGGTTATTTACCTTGAGAGTTAAAGCAAAACTTTCCCAAGTACAGAACAGATAAGTAACTTGGGCTTTTGGATTTATCCAAGGCATTCTTTACAAAGTACTTTGGCATATGTTTAAACCTGCCCTTGAAGACAATCGAGGCTCTGTTTAAACCTGCCCTCAAAGACATGTTGGGTTAAGTATAAATCTGTTCTTTGATCACTGTCACCCCAAATCAGTCAAGGATGAGGGTATGTGACCTGGAGGCCCAAGTTGCCACCAGCACATTGAATAATAATTATCAAAACCACATGCAGTTGTTAGATAACTGATTATTATTGCAATAGCAATCCTTTAACCTTCGTGCCAAAGGCTTTCCTTGGTATTCGTAGTAGTCAAGTCAGGAAGCGAAGATTGCTAAGAAATGTAAAGGGTCTGGGATTTTTGCCTTGCTTGTAAGTCAGAAATTTAGCTTGAGACAGTTTCTTGTGTGCTGATAAGAGGCACAAGACTCTTAAAGGAACATTTATTAGGACAGTGGCAACTACATTTTTGTCCTGATTCTCTGAGCCTCCTTACCCAAAAGCGGATCAAACGGCATGAAGCGGGTCAGACTAAGCTGTTGCAATCATGGTTTACATTATAGAGGAAATTTGTGTGTCAGGAAGGGAAATATTTTATCAGCCTTCAGCTCCAGGGAAGTGACAGTATACTGTTTTCTAAGGCTGTGTGGGCAGACTTGTTCTTTACTACAGAGTGAAGTACTATGTCTGTCATCCAAGGCTGCTAGTGATACACAGCACAAATTTTCTTGAAAAAGTATCCCAGAACTAAGACATTCAGTGGTTTTTGTTTACAATATAATGACAAATGTAAGTTCCATGGAGAATTGTTTCCCAACATAAACTAGGACTTGCTAACAGAACAGAACATCGTAGCCATTATCATCTTTGCTATCACTCTTTCCTGTAAGAGTTCCGTCCTGAAGTTGCTTCATTTTGCCAAAAAACAATAGTCTGTACTCTATGCTAACTCTGTGTAGAGGAATTAGGGGGCTATCGCTCAGTTAGCATCATTTACCTGTGACCTTAGGTTGGGGGTCCCAGGAATCCAAAAGTTATCATGTTATTTTTATTTATGACTATTTCCCCTTATCAAAACAAAACAAACAAACAACAGACACTCATCTTGACTTAAGCTTTGTGTGGTTTCAAACCACAGGCTCAAATCTTTGAAAGGAAAGACCATTGTTTTGGAAGGAGCAACGTGGAATTTGGAAGTTCAGACCAACTCCTAGTTCCTGGGCAAAAATCAGTCTTCTAACACAGCCTTTAATAAGATTCTGGACTAAGGGGCCATGAGGCCAGCCACAAGATTTCTAGACACTTCGTCACATTTTCTTCATGCAGGAACAAATGGTATTTTAAAGTTACTAAAGTGTGCAGTCTGAAATTAACCAAAAAGATTAAAGTTGTAGTGTTGTGTCAGTCAGAAAAGTCCAAAAGTATTTCCTGAAGAATGCTTTTTGTGCTATACACGCTTTTATTTTCTTCATCTCTTGCCTGGGTTTAGGAATCCTACTTGAGTGAAGTCTTCATTGCCACATCACATTTTATAAGTTTTGAAAGTTACAAAGCTGTCTGGGGTGCTACCTAGAAGGACACTGATATTCTACTCACAGAGGAAGAAGGAGCATTAAAAACGTGGGTGACACCCTAGATGCACTCATTGATTGGCTGTGAGACGTTGTAGCGGTCACATGTCTTCTCCATCTGACGGTATTTAGTATTCCCTTAGCCCTGGCATGCCTCTATTGATCTCTGTATTCTGGAATATATAAGTATTTGAACTTTTTGAAAGAGTGATTCATTTTGTTTTCTTGACAACAGAAGTGGAATATTTATTTTGGAGAAAAATAAAGGAATGAAGATTTTTGAAAGAATAATTTCTAATACTGTTATTACTTTTCATGCATATTTAATTTGAATGTGTGCCTGAAATAAAGCTTGTAGCATATTCTTTCATAAGATGCCTTTTACTTAACAAAGAATGTACATATTATGGTAGCAGTTGGAGTTTATCCTGAATCTAATAGAGAGCCATTGGAGAGTTTCAAGCAATTGTTTCTCTTCACATAAGAGATAGAGAAAAGAGAAGAACTGCCCCAAAGAGGTTTGAGTTGAACTCGTCTCATTCTTTGCGTTGGCACACAAAAAGAATAGTCCATATCTTGGAATTGCATTTCATACCTGCAATACCAATAACTCCGCTGGCTGAGGTAGAAGTATTTCAAATTTGAGGCAAGCTTGAACCTAATATAAAAAATTTGGTATAGGAGATTGTATATCAAAATAAAACTAAAATGGATTAGGTATATGGATTAGTAGTAGAGCAGTGTTATCTACAATTCACAAGGCCTTGGGTTCAATTGTTATTACCGGTATCCCACTAGAAGTTTATGGAGCCTCACTGAAGGTATGGATTAATGATGATTTTAGAAGTATGGAGATTGTGAACTGCTGTATTAATAACACTTGTGTGTGTACCTTTATCTGCCATGAAAACAAATTGAAGTGGCATATAAAAAGGAATTAATCATATGGAAAGTATTTAATGGCTTCCTAATCAAAATGGTCAACTATACATGTCAAATCTCAAAGCACCCAGCTCAGATATTGACAGCCTATGAGCCAATTTTTAGTAGCAAGTAGGTAATTGCAACAAAACAGCTTATATTATCAAATTTACTTAGGATTATTTCATTTCATACAAACTCAAAAAAATGTATAATTCAACACTACAAAATATAGGGCCTTTAAAATTTAAGAACTAAGGAGACAAACTAAAGGGAGTAGTCAGGATGGCAGCCATGAAGTATCCGAGCAAGCCCATCCATGCTTGTTTCCTAGCAGCTAAAGAAAACAGGAAATTACATTGGCTTACAGAGCTTTTATTGTTGCTGAAGAAAATATGTATGCTTTTCCCCCAGACAAATTTTATCCTGAAATTTATTTCATGTTACCTATGTGAGAGATAATAGGTTATAGCAGACATCTTCAACTACAGCTTTATAAAGGAACACTAGACCTACTGAAATAGATAATTCTTGTCTTGACCTTACATATTAAGGGCTAGAATGTGATATTAAACCATTAATTCTGGGTTGATGTTTCTTTAGAGGCTGTGATTATATAGTTCTAATATTTATGTTTCTGGTGGCTTGATACAGACTAGTGCTTGAAGTGTGGGTGAAAATCTAACTACTTGATTCTTTCTTGAATGTCAGATGGCTGAAAGGTAATCACCAAAGGATTATTGCTTGCATGGGAATCATATTGCAGAAAACTTAGTTTAGTAACTCTAGGACCAAGGGTCTAGGTCTATTTATCTATCTATCTATCTATCTATCTATCTACACACACACACACACACACACACACACACACAAGATGGAGCCCAAGATATTGAGCATCTGAAGCAAGTTCTTTATCACCAAGCTACAAACTCAGCCCTCTGTACGTTTTGAGTAGGAATCCAGTAAACTTTGACTAAGCAAATAATTTGCCAACTCTTTCTGAGTGATACTCTTTCTACTAGGACACATCATCCATGAATCTATTTTTCTTGATTTTGTGTGCGGTTGTGCATGTATCATGGCACTTGTGGAGGTCAGATGAAAACTTGTAGGAGTTGATTTTCTCCTTCCACCATGTAGGTCTCAAAGATGGAGTTCAGATTGTCAGGCTTGGTGGCAAGCACCTTTACCTGAAACCTATCTTGCCAGCCTCAAATCTATCTTGTTTTGTTTTTTAATGTACTGCAATTTTTTTGTTCATCTGCCTTCTGTCATATAGTCTGCATATACCATGTTTCTGGAAAACAGTTGTTATAGGAATGCAAATACAACTGCATGTTAAGAATTGTCTCCTATATTTACAAAACTAGTAAACAGACATTAACAAGGATTGATTAAATTATGAAACAGCAATAAGAGAATCCTATGCAGCTGCTAAGGATGCTGTTAAAGATGTAATTGTATGGGTAAATATCCATGATAAATTGTAAGTGGGAGAAAAACATGTGTGCATAGGTGTTTTGATATGTGTTCTATTTTTGATCTGTCTTTCTATGTAAGTATGTGTCTGTCTCTCTGTCTCCATTAATATAATGCATCTGTCTAATTATCAAGAGATAAAGACCTAGGTAGACGGACATATAAAAACAACCATACAGCTTTGGTGTGGGCAATGTTAGTAGATCTTCTGTTATTTTGCATTTAATTATTTCTACAGTAAATATGCGTTGTGCATGTTTAAATATGAGGCATAAGATATAAGACACCTTGTCATGGGATACAATGTCCTTCAGTACGTGGTCACTTGATTCTCCTTTGACTTCTGTTCAGATAGCTCCCCATCCCTTCTTACACACTTTGTGAACGCTAGCCACACAGGGCCACTGAATTTCCCCATTGTGAGCTCCTTGTGGCAAGTTGTAGCCATGTGTGCATCTTTTGTACTTAGTGCAGTGTCTGGCACTTGGCAAGTTCTCAGTACCTGTTTGCTGAAGAACTGCCCAATGTATAATACTCTGTTCATTTTATTCAGACCCTCTCAACCCTTTCCTAGTCACTACTGCACTTCTGCCCTCTCGCTTTCAAATCATTGCCAAAATCATGTATTTGAAATAGAAATAGAAAGAGGTAGTTTAATGCTCAAATGATGGATCTTACAGCACACAGCTGGCTGTGGTATGTTAACATGGACTGGAGCTAGTCATTGAGCATGTCCAGGATTGTTTAACACGACATTTATATATGTTCTTACCCTTATGCTTCTTTTAACCTCTAATCACTATCATTCCTCCACCTACTTCATGAAAGTACCCCTTCATTTTAGGACTACTTTCAGCACTTCAAAAGACATAATCCAAATATATCCTAAATAAACAAAAATCCACAAGATCTATTTCCCTTCTAAGAACACATATCTGGCTCCTTTTTCCTCCTAAAATGAATCCAGACCTTGTAGAGATCACAAGATTTAGACAGTACCACCTAATTATTTTTTATGGTCAATTTTACTTCAAAAACAATAATTAACCCCGCTTCTCTATAACATCTAGTCTTTCTTTTCCCCAGGGAGATATTTTGTATTACTTCTGTTTTGTCCTTGTCAGCACATTTGTGTGTGTGTGTGTGTGTGTGTGTGTGTGTGTGTGTTTAAGTTTTCATTAACTATTCTGACAGTAGGCGAAAAAAGACATGGTAGGAACAAACAGACATCAAGGCCACATACATTAATAATCCTCGTAAGGCCATTGTCCTGCATTCTTTTAGAAATTAAGTTTAGTAGTAGCAAACAAATGCAGAAATTCCTCCTTTTCAAGCTATCACAAAAAAGTCTAACTTCCTTTGGCAATTTTGTCAATGGTAAAAGCTCACTTTTGCTTGTGTGTGTGTGTGTGTGTGTGTGTGTGTGTGTGTGTGTGTGTGTGTGTGTGTGTGTGTGTGTGAAGGGTTAGGGTTTAGGTGACAATGATCTAACAAATGAATGGAAAGAATCCAGCCACTGATGTTAATTAGTAATGAATGTGGAAAAGCAAGGTGCAAACAACAACAGATATTTCGCTTTCTCTGTCTCTTTCTGATTAATTGGATGTAGGAATTCATCTGACCAATTTTTAAGAAAAGTCTCTAGCAAATAGCAGTTAAGAAATAATTCAAGTAGGTTTTTTAACAAGCCCAGAATTTGGGAGGCTGCAGCAGGAGAATTGAGAGTTCAAGGCCAGTGTGAGGCACCAAGTGAGATCCTATCACAGACAGATAATTCACAGATTTTACGTTGGATTCCCCTAATGGCTAATGATATTGAACATTATTTCCACATATTTATCAGCCATCCGTGAGTCTTCTTTTAGGAAGTGTCTATTTAAGACTATTTTAAAACTTTATTTTTTGTACTGTTGAGGTTCTTTTAATGGAACACTTTTTAAAATCCTAGAGCCTTCATCCAGTGACTGATGGAAACAGAAGCAAACGCCAACAGCTAAACACTGAGCTGAACTCTGAAATCCAGTTGCAGAGAGGGAGGAGTGATGAGCAAAGGGGTCAAGACCAGACTGGAGAAAACCACAGAAAAAGCTGACCTGAACAAGGAGTAGCTCATGGACCCCAGACTGATAGCTGGGAAACCAGCATAGGACTGTTCCAGACCTCCTAAACGAGTATGTCAGTTTGGAGGTCTAATCTATGGGGTCTCTGGTAGTAGATCACTATTTATCCCTATTACATGAATGGACTTTGGGAGTCCACTCCACACAGAGGGATTCTCTCTCAGCCTAGATACACGGGGGAGGGTCTAGGCCCTGCACCAAATGATATGAGGATACTTTGAAGATCCCCCATGGAAGGCCTCACCCTCTCTGGGGAGCAGAAAGGGGATGGGATTGGGGGTCGTGGAGGGGCAGGGGAGGAGGGGAGCTAGAGGGAACTGGGATTGACATGTAAAACAATCTTGTTTCTAATTTAAATAAATAAGACTCTAGAAATTTCAAAAACAATACACAGATTTCCTATATGCCCTTCAACTAGCGTCTCCCAATGATAATGTCTTACTCAATCACAATACTTTGTCAAAAAACAGGAGACTGACATTGGCACAATAATATTAAACTAGGTGTCTGCCTTGACTTTGTGTGACATTTTTCATGTATGATTCTATTACATGTCTAGATCTGAGTCTACATCATCAAAATAAGGACATAGTAGTGTCCCAACCCCACAAATAATCTCCCTCATGTGATAACCTTAATGGCCATACTCTTCACTCAGTCATAATTCCCAGTAACTGCTGGTTTCTTTTCTATCAGCCTAATGGTTTTTACTATGAAGATATTATGTAAATAGAATTTTTCAGTAGCCTTTCAAGATTGTTTTTTTGCACTCAGCCTAATACCCTTGGAAATCCATTACATGAGAGTCGTTTAACATATTACAGATATAAGTCCTTTGTGGAATGTGTGATCTGCAAATATCTTCTTACAGTCTGTAGCTTGTTTCCTAATTCTCTTGTAGTCTTAGTTGGTGTATCTTCATGTATGCTGAGTTCCTCTTTTGCCCACTCAAATCGTCTCTTGAGCCTTTCTAGTTTTTTAAACTGTGAAACCTATTCATTTGCTTAGTCCTTTTTGAAATTTAATTCTTGTTCTCTTTATATTCTCAACATAGTGGAAAGCCTTTCCATTCTTACCTTTACTTTTTAGACGCAATTTGATTTAGAATTTTTGGCCATATGTAAAATAAAAATTAGAAGTCTTTGCCCAGAAAATCTAATAACTATGCTTCCATAGGAACAATTTCTGTTAATTGCTTTTTCCCCTGGAGTGAGTGTCATACTTTACATGTATTTTTTTGTTCAGACTAGATATTTAAAACAATGCAATGGAACCTATTTGAAAACCAGAATCTCCTCTCCTACATTTGTTTTTGCCACTTTTTTTTTAAAAAAAAATGTGTTTGCTTAGTGAGTTTTCTGAACTATTTTGTAATGTCTGTGTGTGATCACTGAAGTCTCTGGTTAGGAGTTAGTGACCAGACAGAGATTTTCATAAATGTCTGAAACTAAGATGTCTTCCCATGGTTGATGTTCAGGCATCTCTCTGCCACTTGTCCTGGTAGTTGACATGTATACCTTAGCCATCACTTTCACTTCTACAGAACCTCAAGTTAAACTGTGAGCTCTGCATGTCTTTCCTGAGCCAAAAACATCCCAAGAAAATAGTCAAGGCTTTTAAAGACCCAGCGGTTTTCTCTCTTAGGCTTTTTGTGCCATCCCTTCTTTGCCCCAGCTACATGCAAACACTCCAAAAAATAATTGTTGACAAGTTCCCCTCAAGGAAGGTGTTTTTCACAGTGCGTACACTGTAAAGTAAGCTAAATGTGAACAGCCATGCAGGATGGGTCTTCCAGGGAATCCAGAGATAGAGCAAATATGCTACAATAGTTCTTTGGAAATGGGGTTTTGTGAAACTGCCACTTTCATTCCACTTTTTCAGGTGGCTGTCAGGTACCATAAGACATGTGGGCTGTTAAATTTCAAGGCTGTGTCAGAGCTGGAGAGCAAGAGATGACAACAAAATCTGGGTCTAGAACAATTTACAAGTTCACAAAGTTCACTGTTCTTGTTGAAGTTTAGCCACTTTTGCATTTATTTATGTCTTTAACTTTAAGAATTCAAAAAAAGGGTTCTCACCTATGAAGGTTTTTTAGAAGCTCCTACTCTGTCATTTTCACTGTTGCCATGGTTCTGTTCTACACTTTACAAACCTGTATTGTTACATATGAATGAGGCTTGTAGTTTATAAGATCTGTTTTTTCATTGAGTTGTTAGTCCATTGATATTTAATGTCATTATCTATGTGCTTTGATTGTAATTCTGTTTCTTATTCCTTGTAATAAATGTTTTCATTTGTGTATATATAAACACACAGGTGCCACATGCCATGGTGTACATGTGTAGGTCAGTGGGAAACTTGTATGAGGGTTTATGAGAATTGAACTCAGGTTGTCAGCCTTGGTAGCAAGCACCTATAGCCTCTGAACTTTCTTGCTGAAAACCCTAACCATGACACCTTTTAAAGAACTTAAGAAATCAATAGCATTCATAATTTATCTACCAATTTTCTGTTTCTCTGTAGTGTTGGAAGAACTGCCTTTAGAGTAGTGATTAGGAATGATCTTAGCTCTCAGTCATCTGAAATTTGAAAGAATTTTCACTTAATTTTCCTTTCTGAGAGAGATTTTTACTGGATTTTCTCAACTTTACAGAAGTTGAGAAATCTTCTCTTCCAGCACTTTAAAAATATGCTGCTTCTTTCTTTGCCTCAATGATATTTTCAATGTAATTTTTTCTCTTGATAATTTCATGCATGAGTATCATATTTATATCATTTCAAGCCCTCCTTCCAATACCTCCAACTCCTACTATGCCCCCAAGTCCCTTTCAAATTCATGACCTCCTTTTCTTTAATCATTATTCACATGTGTACATGCGCGTGAGCATGCGCGCGCACACCTGAGTCTATTCAATGTCTGCTTGAGAGTGTATGTATTTAGGGCCCACCACTAGGCATGGGATAGCCTAGCCCCTATTATTTCTTATGTAAACTCCGGAGCTACTCAAATTGTTATTCTTCTCTAAGTAGTATGTCATTTTATTCAGGCACTTTCAGGGACATTTTTCTCCTTTCACTTCATTTTAGCTGTTTTTTTAGGAGTTGTATCTGAGTATAGATTTCTTTTGAGTTTATCCTACTTGAAGTCCGCAAAGCTTCCTAAATATATACATTTAAAGATTTTGACAAATTTGGGGGATCTTTACCCTTTACATCTTCAAATATGTTTTTCTATACCATGCCCCTTTTCTTTTCTAATGACACAATTATAATCCCGTTTTGTTGCTGTTCTTGTAGCTCCAATCACTAAGACTTGGCTTTTGTTCTATTTTCAATACTTATTTTCCTGTCTGTTTTTCAGATCGAAGAATTTCCATTGCTTTAGCTTCAAGTTTTTGGATTCTTCCCCTGTCTTCTTAATTCTGCTGCTGATTGCTAGTGAGATTGCACAGTCTTAGTTTTGATGCCACTGTCAATCAATAGTAGAGCTTCCATTTTGTCCTTACTTATAGCTTTTATTTCTTTGTTTAGACGGCCTCTCTCTCTGTTTCTTTAAGGTTATTTCTTTGGTTTGTTGCAGAATTAAGCACTTTAATAAAAACTGTATCTGTTTTCTCCATCATGGGGATCCTCTCAATGTTGGGAACTCTTGATTCTATTTGTTCTTATGTGTTCAGGTTTCTCTTCTTACTTGGTCACACAACCAAGTCATTTTGGATCATATCCTAAATATTTTTATATTAAGTTATTTATAGGCATATTTACTTATAATCTCTAATAATTAGAATGTGGGAATGTTAGGCACATGCATGTCCTTCCCAAAGGTAAAAGTGCATAGACTCTACAGTGTGTAATTATTTCCTCACTGAGTCAGGTGAAGTGAATTCAAAGATGAACCTTAAATCATGCCAAAGCAAGCCGTTTCAAATAAGTGATTTTGAACAGGACTGACAGTTGTAGCCTTTACTAAAATATTTGCTGCTCTTTTAAAGGGACCCGTATTCAGGCCAGAGAGTAGTGGCGTATGTCTTTAATCCCAGTACTTGGGAGGCAGAAGCTGGCAAATCTCTGAGTTCAAGGCCAGCATGGATTGTAGAGTGAGTTCCAGGACAGAGAGGACTACACAGTGAAACCCTGTCTCAAAATCAAACAACCAAACAAACAGAAAAAGAGGAGCCATATTTTGGTGCTAGCACCCACATGGTGACTCACAAACATCTGTAGCTCTGTTTCTGGGGGATCCAGTGCCCTTTTCTGGCTTCCTCAAGAATCAGGCATGCACATTGTGCACATACATGCATGCAAACAAAATACTAGTGCACATAAAAACTTTAAAAATTGATATGAGGCCAGGCTGGACCGACAGCCTCCAAAACAATACAGAGAAACCCTGTCTCGAAAAACAAAAAAAAAAATGATATTTTATGAGTACCTTCCTGATAAACAAAAACGCTGGTGTCAAAGGTAATATATTTTCTTGAAATATTTTATCATGACAAACAAACATTCCTTGGTCATTTGTTTGTCACAATTTCCCAGATCCTAATAGATAAAAAGGCCAATAATGCCCATACTGGAAAGTGTAGGTATTCATACATTTCTTGCATAGATGAGGGAACTGAGGTTCAGAAAAGTTGCTGTGCAGTAAGTGGTAGAAGCAGGTCTTCTGACTGTTAGCCTCAAGACACCTCTATCAAGTATCTAATTTGAGACAAATGGAAATAAATGTTTAAACAGAGAGATAAGACACTTGTCCATTCCACTACAATTTGGACTGAAGTTTCAATGTGCTAATTTTCCCAAGTGGTAGTTATAATTGAATGTGTAAATATTGTGACACTGTTGCTCTTTACTTAAAGTCCAGTTAAGGATGTGCCAGCATTATACAGAAATTTGAAATGTTAATAATTGGCTATCGTATTAACTAAAATTATTCGTTCAGTATTCGTTCATTCCAACAGAGTTAAAAGCTTGTTAATGGAATACACCATGTTTCTAGCTTGTGACCTTGTAATCCAAGTATGATTCATTTATGTTTTCCAAATCAGCTGTTTAAAAGATTCCTTCAACCATTAACTTACTGTCACTTTTTCAGTCATTGTGTGTAGGAAAAATGTAATGTATGAAGTGTTGACATATAGACATAAGTCTACAGACATTATTTTGTGTACACTTGAAAACTAACATCCTTTGGTGTTTAAGTCCAGCCCTTCTTTTACTATTCTAAGAAATGTATCAATAAGACTGAGGGATGGTTCTGCACTTACGAGCACTGCCTGCTTTTCAAGAGGACTTGAGTTCCATTTCTAGCATCCACATGGTAGCTCACAATCATGTTTAACTACACTTCTATGGGATCTGACACCCTCTTCTAACCTCCACCAGCACCAAGAACACATGTTCAGAGACAGGCATGCAGACAAAACACGCATACACACGAAATGAAATAGTAGTAACAAAGAAGTGTGTTGAGTTATTACTATACTAATTGGACTAAGTCTACAGCATGTATTTTATCAGTCATGCCTTTGAATACAGTCAGCTTGAGACTAGTTCCAGAGTATCTAATTACATTCCTGTGCCATCTCTCATTCATCAGCTCCTTGCTTCTGTATCTTTTTTACTCCACAGTTTTCAGGCTTCCCTGTAGATTCAAGAGCATATGTCAATCACACATCTTTGCCTTCTTTGCTGCTCACTGAGTGGAGATAGTATATTATTTCTGGGACAGAAAGTATATGAGAGTAGAAGACTCAACCTAGGTACCCAGTGGATATTTTTGTATGGATTTGCTTTTGATACACCCCAACATGCAATCCCACTTTCTTGCTGACTTTTGCTACCTGTACGTTGCTTTGTTCCTCTTTTCCCCTTTGGCATCCTGATATTCTAACAGAGGTAGACTGATGCACTTGTATGGTCTTAACAAATTTCTCCAGTCTTACAACTCATTCAGTAACCCAAGTTTCAAGGCCCCTCAAAGTCTCAGTATGCACTTTCAGATCCCATCACATAACATTGAACTGACTGTTGCCCATAGTTAAACCACTCCATCTGATGTAGTGATTGCTAAATGTTGCACTAATTTGCAAGACAAGAATGCATTAGCAGCAGTACTAGAAAATCAAGGCAGAATTGACTCTGTAAGATGTATGTCTTATGCTGCCCTAAGCATTCATGTTACAACGTCCATTTTGTCCTTGGGATTGTGACACTTTTCTTTAGTTAACTATGTTATCATCATGATGTTGATAATAAGATTAACATGAAGAAGTCAGGTTTCTATACTTGATTTCATTCATTTTTAATTTATTAAACTGAATTAGCATCTATTACTGATATAAAATAATGAGTTTTGTTATGATCCATTTTCAATTTCAAAGCATTTCCTGACTAGTCTTCAAAGTTGTCCATTGGCTGCTAACATCATTGGTGGGATTCTACAGTTCTTTTGTGGGTATGTTTATGGCCCCAACTTGATTTATGTACTATAGTTTAAATATGCATAATTTCTGCTAAAGGTTTCCACAGAGTGATAATATTGGGAAGTGGTAGAACTTCTTGGAGGTGGAGATGAGCAAGGCATCCTTATAGTGATAGGACAACAGAGACATTGAGAAAGTAGTTCAGGCCTAGGGTTAGGGTAGCATGGTGATGATAATGGTAAGAATAAGTTTTGAAATGATATAGATGATGGTTTGAATCTAGATAGTGAGAAAACTTGCTTTAACTCGTTGAATCTCAGTTTTAAAATCTTCAGAGCAGAAATATCAACCTAATAATGGGAGAATCAAATGAGATGTCAGATATTGGAGTACTCATCATTATGCCTGCAAGCTACACATACAGAGGCTAATATCTTGGTCCAAATCAATCACACTGCTAGTATGTGAAAGTGCAATCCAGAATTCAAGTTGGCTGGACTCCAAAAATCTTTCTGTTCTTTTTTTTTTTTCTTTTTAAATAGAGCATTTGATCTGTTACTACTTGGAAATACAGATGTTCAGGGCTGGAAGGTACTTCAATGCTATCTGTTATGCCACTGATGAGCTATTTGAATTACATTCACAATTTATCTCAACAAGAGCTCTGCCAAGATTTCACAATGCTTCTCTTGAACACCTCAGTTTATCTATAATTGACCTAATCTGTATTGAGATTGGATTCTAAGGTGAACTAACACTGCTGTCAGTTAAAGTGCTTAACAGGTTTGTGTTATGTTGGGGATGATACCAACGTAAGAGAAGAGACTCTCAAGATAGATATGCAAGCAGCCTAGAGAAGTTCTTTAAAAGAGAAACCTTTGCTCCCTAAACTGTAATCACAGGATGCATACACGCATGCAAGAGAGGGTGGGGGTGGGGAGATGACTCACCAGAAATGTCTGTTGTTCAGGAGGAGGATTCCTTTCACCTTATTTTGTCATAACTTGCCACAGATGACAAACGTTTCAGACCATTTAGGTTCAAGGCATACTAACTTTAGAAAGCCTTGTTTTGACCCAAGCCGCATCCTCTTCTGAAACCTGGAAGCTTTTTAGATTCCTTTGGAGATTGGGAAGATTTTCATTGTCATAGGGAGATAGCTATAACTTTACAACTTGCCCAGTGTAAAAACCCTCTCTCTCTTTTGGATTTGTCAGGATGTTTAAGGTAATTAACTCATGTTTTAATTTCTTGTAGTTCATACTTTATCATTGGAACAACAGGTATACTTCAATCTTTTTTAACTTGTTATTTAATGCCGATACTTAGGGAAACCAGGATGTATCGTGTTGGAATACTGGTTTAAATTCTCATTGTTTGGCTTAGGGCTGAGGTGGCACTCTTTTTTTTTGTTTGTTTGTTTTGTTTTTTGTTTTTACGAGACAGGGTTTCTCTGTATTGTTTTGGAGACTATCAGTCCAGCCCGGCCTCGAACTCACAGAGATCCGGCTGCCTCTGCCTCCTGAGTGCTGGGATTAAAGGCATGAGCCACCACCGCCCGGCTCATTAGGGCTGAGGTGGCACTCTCACTTGTAGTAGTTATACTAACAGCCAGCTGATTTCAGACTGAGGAGTTGGGGTGGGTGGATGGGCCTCCATCCTCAGCTCATTTCAACTCCATGTCTCAGGGAGAATGTTATGCAGTCTTGTTGGAGGTTGTAATTTTAAACCACTTGGAATAATATTCTCCTTTGCTTTAATGTTATACATCCCTGTGCATGTTCTGTGGTAATTGAAAGGGATATCGGGCAAATTTGATCTGTCTGGCTTTGACTTATGTTGTCCTTATCTTGGCCTTTGTGTCATTAAGAAAAAAATTGGTATTGATCTCGGACCATACCACTACATTGTGCTGCAATTTTTCTTCCTTGCTAGTGGAATATAAATCGATAAAAGGCAGCTGCTTTAGACGAGGGCCAGATATGGTGCTGTCATTTATATATTGCAAATCCAATGATAGCTGATCAAATCAGTGCCTCTCCTGTTCCAAACTTGACATGATTGAATTGTCAATAAAAAAGATTTTACAGTAAGGGAAGGAGAGCTGACAGTGTAAATGTCTGAAAACCCAATGAAGCTCAATAGAAAATGAAACAATGAACTAGGATATCATTTTATAATTTCCAATGGGAAAATATTTAGTGAGTAGTGGCTGGAATTGGGGATAATCACAGGAGAGGAAGCAGCAATGAAAGTCACCTATCTTGGATTATAATTTTGGTGAAATCTGAAATTCAAATTTGCAGATGTAAATTTTAGGAATTATGCATCATACTCACTGAGTTGTTTATTTACAGAAATGGTTCAAATACTCTCTACCGCCTCCGTCTTCTTGGCTCATATTTTTTAGTGGTAATACACAGTTACTTGAGGAAAAATAAACATATCCCTACCTAGGCGTCCTGCTGACATCTAATAGATGACTCGGAAACAGATCTGATAGTACTGACCCTGCATTCTTCAAGTCAATCAGGGGAGCTTTACTTTCACTTAATCCATCTCTAAAAATAGTCAGACGTGTTTGGGAAAAGAAAAAATGATAAATAGGAAGTTGTAGAGGTTTCTCAGAGAGATCCATCTCTCTTGATATCTGGCCCATGCAGTTTAGGAAGACTGAAAGGACTGTCCTCCTGGGAAGGTGAAGGAATCCTCATTTGTTCATTTGCAAACAGAAGAGCATGACACTTATTTGTATGTTGAGACACATTTGAAGTCCCAGAGGGAGAGACCAGGCTGCGAACTGATAAGAGGATGTGGTTTCATTTAAAGCCTCCTTTGCATGAAGTTCTTGCGTCAGTAGTTGTTCTAAATGCACGGGAGCTGATTAGGAGAGAATTAGCTTCTGAGAAATGCTAAGCTTCAGCATTTTCTTGAAATGCTTGAAAGCTACATTTGGAACTTGTTGGAATATTTGTGAGTGTCACCATTCAATGAGCCACAGTCCAAACTGAATAAAAAGGGGATGGTGAATTCTCTCTCTGCTTTCAGACTGTGGCTGCAATGTGGCCTTAAAACTCTTGCCATGCTTTCCCAGAAATTCATCTCATCCCAAGTCATGGGTTGAAATATTCTTCCTTAAGGTTTTTTTCTTCCTTTCTTTCTGATTTTGTGTAGCCTTAGAGCCTGTCCTGGAACTTGCTCTGTAGACCAGGTTGGCCTCAAACTCACAGAGATCCACCTGCCTCTGCCTCCTGAGTGCTGGGATTAAAGGCGTGAGCCACCACTGCCCAGATTCTTTAGTTGTTTTTGTTGGTTATTTTGTAACAGAATCAAGAAAAATAGCTAGCGTGTATAAGTATATAAAGTAAAATGTAATGTTAATTAGGCACAATACTAATTAAAAGTAACAAACATAGCAATGTATTATAATGAAAAGTATGTGAATATGATTACTCTCAAAAATATCTTATTATAGTATACATCTTAACAACTTCAGCAGATGATTTTTTCCTTCATTTCTTATTCAATTGAGAACTTACACTTTTTCACATAAAATAAACAATTTATGGCTTCTCTTTATTATATACAAATTATCAACATCACTATTCTTGTTCTTTAAGGACATTTTAAAGTGAAACAAGAGTTAGGGAGTAATTGGCAAGTAGCAGATACAACATGGATACACCTAACACAGTCATGTCCTGGCTGAGACAGAACTGGATGTACATCACATCGCTCAGAACAGCCTGACATTCAAAAACTTAGGATTTCCTTATTTCTGGGGCCTTGAATTTAATAACTTTTTTGATCATTGTCTACTGTAAGTAACTATAATTATGTAAAGGTACATAGTAGATTAGGGGAAACTACCACATTCTTTTCATTTGATCCTTATGAATATCTGTATAAAATTTAATCAACTAAGTCTATGGAGGGTAGGCAAAGTCAGGAATACTCTAGGTTCTTGGACAACATCCTTTTTCTTTGTCTTCCTGCAAAGTGACAAGAGTTGGAACCACGAGATGAAATGGAAAGGTGATGGGTGGATTATGAATGCCTGCATTCACAGATACTGAGAGTCTGAGGCAGGCAGACTACAATTTCAAGGTTAATCTGGGGTTATGTAGTAAGACCCTGTCTCAAAAGAAAAAAAGTGAAAGAAGTGCGAACAGTAATAAAGAAAGGGAGGCTGTGTGACTCTGAAAGTCAAGTGAAGTTCTTGTGATGCCTACTAGGAGCACGGGTCTCTCATCTGCACTCCTCCATTCTTGATTTATTGCTCACACTATGTATCAAAGAGCCACTGTCTCTTTGAAGTTTGATGCAAAATGGCATATAGTCACTCCTGTTCATTTTCTAGACAGTAGGTTCTTTGGTTTTAGTGGGGACGCATAGCCAAAGCAAAAGTGTACTTTATCTTTTGGCTCATAGTTGAAACTTTCCCTTGAACATTTTCCATTATCCTATTGATGACAACAAGTCAAAAACTTAATTTTCCTCCTTCCTTCATGTCATCTTTGTGTAAATTGCTGATTCTTTTCACCATGCCAGCAGTCTTTTTTTCATATCCAGGTTATCCGTTCCTTTCCATTGTACCTCGCTGTCGGCTGTACTTTCACTTCCTTCCCTGTCGACATTTTCTCCTAATGTTTGGTTGTTGAGATTACTCTTAGCTGATTCTTGATTTCTAAGCATCATTTCTTAATACTGCCAAAGTTAGGTTTTAACAATTAACTTTGGTAAACACAGCAGAGTGTTTAACAGCATAGTATCTGTGGGCAATGGAAATCACACACACCTGGATTATAACTTTGATGTCCTTTTCAATATGCACTTCAGCCTAATGAAGTTGATTGATGTTTCTGATCCTTTTTCCCCATTTGGGCATATGGGTAATCATAGTTCCAAGGCTCCCTGGGAAGATTGAGAGCAAATGTAAGGAGCTTAGCACAGCACTGCAAATTGTAAGCTTTTAGGCCAGAACTATCTTCTCAGGAACATATAATGTTTTCCTAATGCTTACCTTACATAACATAAAGCCTTCTTTCTGAACTTTCAGGCTTTCCTGAAACTGGACCGTGATATTCGCGTCACCATTTTTACCTTGCTCCTGGCAAGGGCTATGTCTTGAGTCCTTATCTCTTGGATGACATCTCACAGAGCATGCTTTAGGCCCATGACTGCCTTTTTCTTCTTTTCTCATCTTAGATTGGCTCACTCAGTTCCTTGGCTTTCCTTCAAGCCCCAGTTCCTATGGTTTCTTTAGTGGTTGTATTCACAATGGATCTTACCATTCCTAGGTAGGTTTCTTTTCTTATTGTCTAATGCTCAATTAGTTAGGGACTTACACAGTATCCTGCATAGTTTGTACTTTACTTATGTGTTTTAGTGTTGCAAAATGTGAAGCTCTTCCGTCTACTGTTCTTGGCATATTATGCTGTATTTTTCTATTCAAACAAAGCACTATTGCAAGCAAAACAAAAATTATTCTTTTGCTTATAAGACTTCATGGCAACTATATAACTGCACGATAGGTTTCTTTATCTATTTGGCTAATTTATTGAACCATAAAAGTTCAGAGCAGAGGGTGTGCTTTTATAAACCTGCTGCTGCTGCCTCTGTAACATACTCTCTGTGGAGACCTGGAATCGCTTGTCAAACTGAGAGACTGAGCAAACATCCTCTTCTTAATACCTTGTGTAGCTCCTTCTCGGAAATATTTTGTTGAACAAGTGAGTCAGTCTGGATGAACTCTCAGGGTCTTTTCCAATGCTGACCTCTTCAGACTCCAAAGTCCTGACGGAAGTAACACTCAACTTTGCTCTCGGCCTTGCCCTGGCTTGCATTTTGACAGAACAGAGTCTCTCAAACAAGGCTTATGTGCTATCCCTAATCGAAACTATTTGTCTCTCAGAGTGAGAAGACAACACTTGAGTTTTAGTAAAGCACATGAGTGATTTCATTCCAGGGTGGGGAGCTCTTTCTTACAAGAAGCCCTACAAAGTATGCATGCTTCAGAGAAAAGGGAAAAGTGAAGCAACAAATACTCCCTTTGCTGAAGGGGAATGAGAGTTAGAAATCATACTATAGAAGAGGTATCCTGGAGTGTCCTGGGTAACCAGCCAAAAATTTGATCTGGTTTCTCTTAGCATGAGTTTACTCACCACGCCAACTGACATATTTCTCCAGTGACCTCTACATCTGAAAATGTCCCCTAAAAGCACAGCTGTCTGTTCTCCATGCTTCACCCCTCGCTATTTGCCCCAGCGGCAAGATACCATTATGCAGGTGTTTCTTTGCTGTTCCTTCCCATGAAGGCATATTAGGTTCCTTTACATTTCTGACACTTTAATGACTGAAGCACCTCCCGGAGCTCAGGAGCCACTTTCATATGGCAAAGGCCATCCATACTCTGAGAAGCCTTTGCACTGTGGAGCAGCCTCTTGATGCTGGTAACCCACCACGGCCACCAAGGGTCCAGTTAGGGTGCACATCAAACTGCAATTAGCTGTGTTGGGATAGTCAGGTAAGTGGGGTGGGATGAAAAAACCCTGTTACATTCTTCAACTGTCTGCAGTTGAATGCTATCCTTAAACCCTCATTCATAACCCAAACTCACTGGGAGCATCAAGTGCTATTCTATGCATTGGAGGGTTCTGCACCATGCTTCTTTTATTCTGTACCAGGATTATTGATGAGATATTGAAGTTCACAGGTAGACTGGGTTTGTTTGATTGTTTTTTTTTAATTTCCTGCCTTTACCTATCCTTTCAGAAAACCCGAGTGTGTCATTAATACTTAATGCTGCATATAGTCTTTCAACCAGTAATGTGTTCCCCAGAGATTAGTCCTCAGAGTATATAGGACAGGGTAATTAGGTCTATTGATCTTTGCTACAGCCAGTGTTATCGTAATGGTGATCAACTTTAAAAGTAAGAGGTGGATATTCATTTTAGCTAAGGAACAGGGATAGCTCTTGTTTCTTGAACATTCTTTGCCCTAACAGAGGCATTACTAAGCAGCTACCAGAAGATCAGAAGGAGTTCAAAGCTTTTTTCATAGACTTGGTATAAGAGGCCAAAATGAGGAGGCACTGGTTGTATCAAGAATGGGAACGACTTAAATAGATTTGGGCCATGGGACAAGTTTCACAAAGTCAAATCCTCTGTCAGGGGCTAGCTTACCATTTAAGTTGACAAGTGACTGTCTGAAAGAGCGATTCTTAGGTCAGATGTTTAACAGAGATCCATTCTCAGGGTACTTCCTTTACTAAGCCTCAGAGTATGACAGGTAATAGCTCATGGGTGGAGAAATCTTTAAGCAGATGTCTTTTGTGATCTTATGGAAACTTGAAGAGGGAGATAAATCTCTAAAGTCCCTGAGAATCTGACACTGGGAAAGATGATTTCCTCAGCCGTTAGTGTGTAATTCTTGGACTCTAACAATGTGAGCATGCTAAGACAGCAGAACTCAGGGGATCCAGGTCACTCTGTGCTGATTTCGTTGGAAGTCTTTCCCTTTTGGTTTCCCACAAAAGGATTATTTAAGGGTTTTTTTTTCCTTTTTGAGAATTTCATACTTAAGACCGTTGAGTCTCAACTCTTCAAAGGCAGTAGATTTAGTTATTTGGCTAATGGGAACAGAGAGATTAGAGGACAGAGACAACATTGCCAGGCAAGCACAAAGCCAAGAGCAGGAGTCCAGCTGTAAGAGGCATGGTCTATTGGACTGGGAATGGATATCAGTTGCTTGTCTGGTGTGCATGAAATCCTGAATTCTGTCCCGGGGATCTCATAAAGTCAGGCATTGAGCCACATATCTATAATCCCAGAACTCCAAGGTACAGGCAGAAGGATCAAGAATTCAAGGTCATCTTCAAGTATATAAGCAAGGTCATGGCCAGCCTGGCCTATAGAAGGTCCTGAAAGGGGACAGGAGGAGAAAAAGATGATCTGCCAAATAAACCTGGGACTAGTCCCAGACAGCAAGATTAATGTAATGTCAAGCCAGGGAGCTCTGAAGTGAGGTCTCTTTATCTCCTCATTTGTCCTGCTACCTCCTCCCTGTGCCCATTTCCCACATTTTCCATAAGGCTTATGCAAGTCATGCGCATTGATTTCCACACACATCTGTATACATAGCCTGAGTCAACTACAGTGAGATCCAAACTCATTTGAATGTAAAAATTAACAGCATATTGTTTCCCAGATGGCTTTGAAATGAACAAAGTAGGTCCTTCTAGCTAGAATGGTAGATGGTTTTGAGACTAGATCTGTTGCCAGAGTATCTAAACACTCTTTATATGCTCATATCTTTCTTTGGCTTGAAAAAATGGAAGTTCTGTATGTAAAGTTCAATAAAAGTTTAGTATGTTTCTTCAGATCCTGGACTGTGTCATTAATTTAGTATGGATTGTGGTCATCACAATACCTTGTAACCATTTTAAATATTAGAAGAGGAAAACTGAAATCATTCATCACTCTTTTTAACAAAATCCTCTTTTCTTACTTATGTACTTCTGTAAGGGTTCTCTATTATAAAGAAATCTGTACACTTGTCTAAGAATCTCTTTTAAGTAGTCTTAAAATAAAAGCAATAATTTAAGCCATAAAAATGCTCAAGACAAGTTTAAACTAGCTACCTAAATTCTGTGATTAGTCTGTTGGGAATTGTTTGTGGATACCTTAGGGCAGATCTCGGCCTACAGTTGATGATGTGACTTTAAGATGGCTGCTTTTCCCAATTTGAACTTCTCTCAGTTTCAGTTAGGTGATTTGGTCTATACTGCATATAAATGATGTTTGATGCTAAAACAGGGCTGAGTCTGTCCATTAAGCAGAATATAAATAACTATCTCTAGATATGCAAATCATATCATAGGACATAAATTACATAGGAGTGCTTCCTGTATAATTATGCTGTATTAAACAGAAAACAAGGAAAAGTAACTCGGTTTTTTCAGTTTCAGTTTTTATATATGAATCTCAACTTTTGTTTTTTTGGGTTTTTTTACTCAGTTGTTTCTTTTTATCTTGTTATTTCCCATTCTTCCCTACTTGCTTCCTATTTCTCTTTCTTCCCTTGGAAATGAAGCTCTATAACTTAAAGTATGTCATCCAGAGAGATCTAATTAGGCAAAGCTGCATACCAAAGTACAAAGCTCCCATTTTTGATGATTCACAGAGAGATTGACAATACAACTTAGTGTCCAAACCAGGGCAATTTTGAGAGGGAAGAAAGTGCTGAAAATAATGAGTATTTCTTGTTCTAAAAGGTACAAACTGGGCCTTGAGGATACTAATCTGCATGCATGGTACTCTATTTGCAAAGATGCTAGGATGTCTAGTATAAAATGGCTTCTGAAATCATCTAGTCTGTCTCTAGAAGAAGATGCCGAGAACATACCAGCACTCCCTGGTGCTGACCCAGGCCTTCTAAATTTCAACTACACACTGTGCCTCACCACTGAGCAGCACAGAATTACATCAAGCATAAAGTCACCTATGTTTTTTTAATTTTACCTTCCATCTGATGAGTAGTTTTTAGATATGGAATTTTTGAGTAATGAGATTCACCAGCTCCTTTGTCCTGTCAATCAATGCTTTATAACAAAGCAATTATGGTGGTAATGGTTGAACCAGAAATCATTTTCTTCTCCTCTGGCATTCTATAGTTAGGAGGGATGGTACACCTACAAAAAGTGAAGCCCAAAAGCACCTATGGAAACATTCAGATCATTGAAATTCAAGTGTAATTTTCTTTTTTAAAATTGGAAGAAAGGGACTCTTTTATTGATTTTTGAGACACACTTTTCTGACAAGCTATACTTGAGTGATTTACCTGATAACCAACAAGGTAAGATCATCTCTTGAGATAATGAATATGGTCTTACACCTTTGGGTAAGAGGTGAAAATGAGTGAAACTCTCAGTTGTTACCTGCCTTATGTTTTGAAATGGAACAGAATATAGCCAAAAGAAAATGGGTCCCAGACTACGAATCAGTTTATAAATGTAATCCTCCCTGTCTCCCATTGCTGTTACTATGCACATTTTCACTCACCCCTGCTCATGCACCAGATCCGCATGTCCTAGTGATAGACAGCAACACAGTGACACCCTCTTTAATGAAGAGAATGAGCTGCCTCAATGACTTTGCTGTGAGACACTTCATTACACAGTATAAATGATAGAAAACATACTGATGAGTTTGAGGACATGGGAAGCAATGATTTATGGAAAAAACTTTATCAAATCCTAATGGAAATATGGATGTGATTGATACAAGGCCCTTAGCATTAGGATCAATATCTCACTTCCCTTTTATGTGTAGTTCAATAATCATTTATTGACCTTATAGCATTGCTGAATACCACCATTGATTCTCCAAGGTGATATGAGTTCTTCCTTTCATTTGTCTAATGGCTCTGAGTGGGAAAATGTTCTGCAGCTGGGAGTGATAGCACTAGGGTTTTCCTTAGCAGGAATTGCATCATGGGATCAACTGGACCTCCCAAGTTTCACCTCACCACATCTCAATTGGTCAGTGATGGGGATGTCTGCAGCTTTTTATCACTGCCTCCCTTCTTAGTCTTCTTCCCAGTTGCAATTTCCCACTTAGTGAATTGGTTACCCTGACATTTCACATGTAATCCAAATCAACTTCTAGTTGTCCAGGAAAACCAGCTGGAAAAAGGCTAATAATTAGGCTTCCTAAGTTACTGATTTTGACAAAAGATTGAAAAGGATCACTGGGGACTGGAGAGATGACTCAGAGGTTAAGAGTCGTGGCTGTTCTTCCAGAGGACCCTGGTTCAATTCCCAGCTTTCCATGGCAGTTCACAACTGTCTATAATTCCTGTTCCAGGGGATTTGATGCCCACACACAGACATACATGCAGGCAAAGTACCAATTCATATGAAATAAAAATAAATCATAAAAACGAAAAGGAACACTGGGCTAATTAACTTCATTCAAAATGAACTTTCTAGACAGCTTGTTGTGGAAGTGTGGGTATGAGTTAGTCATTTATTTCCCCAAATCTTTCCTTTCTTTAGACCTCACATTCATGTTTTGCATTGTTGATATTTTATTACTTGTTCCTTATTTCGCTTCACTTCCTTGCCTTGTACTTTTATGCTTGCAGGGTCCCCCAAAATCTTGTTTCTCATTCCATTTACCTTATAATGCAAAAGTGAACAAGAAAAAAAGAATAATTTGAAAGATAATGTTTAAAGTTACATTTTATGTGCTATTGTGAGTGGAACCTGGGTTCCTGTGCATGTTGGCAAGCCCTCTGCCACTGTGCTATATCCTTACCTATGGAACACTTACGAAGAAAAGGCTTGATGTAATTCATTTAAAATATCTCTCCATCTGTATACAAGACATGTATGTGTATATGGAAGTGGTGAAGCCAATAACTGTCTTCTTTTTGTGCATGAAATTCTGTATCCTGGACTGTGCATTTTTGTGGGGATTGTGTTTAGGAGTACAGTGGAGACTGTAGGTAGTTGTAATACAAAATTTTGGAAGTTATGCTATATTTGATTATTTTCTGGTTCTATGATGCTTAACCAGTGTTTCCTATGTCTACTATTTAATAAGTAGTAAAAGTGAGAGTTGTAAGTAGATTTGTCTGGCTGCAAAACCCCAGTCTCTTTCTTTCTATTATGCTATACTGCTTCCAAGTATAAATGATGGTGAGATTTCCCTCTTTCTGATATTATAGCAAAAAAGGACCAAGTATATTTCCCTACTGACCTCAGTGTTCTTATATTCAATTTCGTTATATCCCAAAGTTTTTTGAGTCATTTTTCTATTTATGAAGCACTGTAAGCTTTGATTTGTATTTGGGGATTGTACAATCTTCCCCCATCCATTTTCTTCCCCAACATGTATGAATTTCTTTGAAAAATATCAAACTGTCACTTGAGACTAAGAAAGAAGGGCAGAGTATTTTAAAATTTCTCCTTGTCTTGCAAGGCATGGCTTTCATTAGGCTATTTGCATTTCTTGTCAGAAACAACCATTTGGGCCCTGGCTAATGTTTAATGCTGTGTTTTGCAGATATGGTCTCTTTCCTAATGTCAGGGTCTTTTCATGATTGCATCACAACAGTGTGGCCATGTCGTGGCAGTGTCATTGTAGTGCCTTAGCTTTGAGTCCCAGACTGGGATAGTTAACAACACTGCCTCCTAATTGTGGATATGTTGATTTGCACCACTGAAAATGCTAGAAGGCAGGATATGACAGTGCACCTGAATAATGGTTCTTCAACTTGATCTTGCTTCAGAATCCCCTTGAGGACTTGTTAAAGCTCATGTTTCTGGACACTCTCTTAGATGTTCTGATTTAGTAGATCTGAGACGTATCCCAGCAAGTCACATTTCACACAGACTCCCAAGTGGTACCAATGCTGCTAGAGGCTACACTAGAGACTCCTGACAGTAGGAAAAACTAGGAGATTAACTTTACCTCTTGTGCTGTCTTTCCCAGACTCAAACACAGTGTCTTGGTACAGAGTAAATGCTCAATGCATATCAGTGATGTTTATTCACTGTGTCTATCTTTTTGCCTGTCTGTTCCA
Source organism: Mesocricetus auratus (assembly GCF_017639785.1). Lineage (NCBI taxonomy): Eukaryota > Metazoa > Chordata > Mammalia > Rodentia > Cricetidae > Mesocricetus > Mesocricetus auratus. The sequence goes on along the minus strand of NW_024429188.1, from coordinate 101,097,552 downwards.
TTGCAGAAAGAGTTGGCTGTAAGATCACTAAGTTGCACTGGGCCAGTTTGACAAATTTACCTATATCAGGTGTGTCCAAACTTATTGGGACATAATGCCATATCTAAGTTCTTTCTTGAGGACCATACAATTACATCACAAAAGAAATCTCAGGAATTTTATTTTTAAAATGAGCATCTAAAGTTTTAAGTAAATTTATGTTTTTTCTGTTGGACCACCTTCATAACTGAACTTAGTCATATGCGGCCTGTGGAACATAGGTTGAACACATCTGCTAGAAACTTACGTTTACACCTTTGTTACATGCTGTGATTCAGATATAGATAGAATATTCAACTTTGTTTCCCTTGGATTATTGAAACTGGAAATATGCCACACACCTACTTATTTGTGCTTTCATGAATATGAGCTCCCAAAACACCATCTAAATAGTTATCACACTTTACAGCAAATCATCTATTTTCACATTTTAAAGATCCATAAGCGTAAATGATATATAAATTAGAGTATCAACTAGGGTGCTACACAAAGATTAAGCACTTCTCCAGGCTTGAACCACATTGATGACTGACTCTGAGAAGCATCTTTTTTTGTTTGTTTTTGTTTTCTTTTTTACAAGACAGGGTTTCTCTGTATTGTTTTGGAGGCTGTCGGTCCAGCCTGGCCTTGAACTCACAGAGATCCGCCTGCCTCTGCCTCCCGAGTGCTGGGATTAAAGGCGTGTGCCACCACCGCCCGGCGAGAAGCATCTTAATGAACAGTGCTTCTGTGGTTTTTTTTTATTACCCCAGCTCTATCTTTTACCTACATCTGGACCCAAAGCATCTAACTCAGAGACACAATTATCAATTTTTTGGTGATCATAGACCTCTTGTTTAGTTCTACCAGAAAGTAGAACTAAATTTGTCTCTTTGCAAAAGCAGAGAATTTACGTTGTTATAGTTCTCTATGGAAGCACTGCAGTGAAAAAAGAAAGCAAAACAGAAAACTCTTCATGCTCTGCTCTTGTTCTTTACAGCTTAGAGTATCGTAAGCTCTTTATTCATGTGCATTACATGCTAGAGCATCCAATCTCGCACCACATGGAGCCCCTTTTACTCTCCTTATACTCAAGCGGATTGAATTGCGTCATTGCTACATCTAACTAGGTATTAAGCATAGTATACTCTTTCACATGACATACCTCTTAAAATATTACGCTACTCAATATAAAATTGCCACTGTTTGACTTATTAAATGGACAAAAATGGCCATTTAATACAATTCAATCTGATACTTTCAGGCAATACAGTTTAAAATTGAAATATAACATGATTCTTCAGGAAGTTCTACCATGGTTATCATAATGAAAATGAGGATAAGGATAATAGTAAACACTTATATAGGTCCTGCTATGTGCCCGTCACTTAATGTAAGTTTTTTTTTCTACCAGAAATTCAAAGAACAGCTTATACCAATTCTCATCTGATATTTTTAAGATTTCCTTTGCAGATTTCCTTGCACAGTTTGCCCATTGTATTAGGGTCTATGGAAAGTAAATGCCACAAGCAAGTGTCACGCTATTGCCCATGCCAGTTTTTCACCGTCTTACTTGGAGGCACATCCGAATGTATCACTCAGGTTGTCTGCTCACATTTTCTTGGCTCATTCTCTGTATGTATTAGTCCACGGGCCACTTTTTAACTTTTTTACCATGTTTCTTTGTAAATTCTTCCCCATTTGTGTAGGGTTTTTTTTAGCACTCTTTAGACTCTTTCTTTTATTTTTGAGATTATAACATAATCACATGATTTCTTCCTTTCCTCCCTCCAAATCTACTCCTTGTTCTCTTTTAAATTCATGGCCTCTTTTTTCCTTGATTATATTTTTTCAGCTAGCTCAGTCCAGAACAGGGGCTGGGGCTTGGATCAGCCATCAGAGCTGTGTAGGGCTAGATGATGGCACTGGCTTTAACTGCTATTTTTCCATTTTCAGTACTAACCACCAACAGACAGACCTGCCCCTTTCCTTTTCTTCAAATCTGGCTTACAGGGTTTCAAATAGATACACTGATGCAAAGCCAATTTCCAATCTGAAGGCTCCCCTTATATAATGAGGGTTCCTCGAGAATAATGAACTTTGTTAACTCAGTGAACCAGGTGTGTCATACTGATAGCTTTTCATTCCATTTCTGTGCAGCTCTCCAAGCTCTACTGTTAGCTTCTTGTGCACCACTGCACCACCATCTTGGATCTGGTACTGTTGTTTTCTCCCAGGATCCTCGCTAAAGAAGAAGCTGAGTGTCAAAGGAATTAGGCAACTCACATAAAGTCATAAGCATTAATTAACAAAGCTAGATTCCAACTTAGATCTGCTTATTTCCAAACGTGGGCCTTATTCAACTCTGTTATTATTCTAATATTCTAAATGAGTACAAGGGATTGTGTATTTTGAGGCAGAGAAGGAAGAATTCACTAATGGACCCATTCAAAGACAGAAGTAGTCTTGCATCTTTGCCCTATAATCTGGCTCATAGTCTATGGTTCCAAAGTCCTAGATGGCTTCTGTTCTCTTTTACCAGTTCAATTATCTTCCTGAGGTATTTTGGGAGTCTAAATTCTAGGACAGGCCACTCACCTTTATTTCCTGCATTGTATGTGATGGGGATGGGAGTAGACCAGTTTGAAGCCCTATAAATGGCCCATTTGTGACACTCCCATAACCTCCCGTGCTTTCAAATTTTTAGCCTCTTTGTATTTCCCTTTGATTTGCAATACCAAATAAAACATCAACATAATTAAAGGCTGCAGCTTAAATTCTTTGCTTTTATGCTCACCACAACTCCAGCGCCACTTTTGACCCACACATACTTGCTCCTGTGTAATCTGGTGAATAAGCAGACTCTCTGAAAAGGTGATGACAGAACTTGCCTCTTGGTGACCCCACTGATATATTAGTCAGGACCTAGTCTCATGGACAGTGTATAATACCTACTGGTAATAGTCTCTGTTTCTCTCTCCATATATGTATGAGATAATATAATGTAAACGGAAAAGAAGCTTGGTAAGTTGCATTGCTCTAAAAAATGGAGAAGCTGAAAAACTTAGAAGTGCAGAGTGGTAAGATTTATAAACCTTTTAGTCAGTTTAATAATATTTTTAAAGGATGACTGAGATATAGGAAATTGGGAGCACTTGGCATTGTAGTTCATAGAAATGCAAGACACCTTGACACAGGGTCTAATTTTTAAAAATACCCTGTTTAGAGAAACAATCTGAAATCAGACATAAAGAAGGAACAGATTGGAGAAGAAATGAGATGATTTCATTCTTTTGGCTTTGGTGCAGATGAGACATCCCTGAGATATCCGTTAAATGGTCTGGAATGCAAGGGCAAGGTCAGGGTTAGAAAGAGATTTGAGAATCCTCAAAAGAGCAGAGATGATACCTGAGGAGGAGATGAGTTACTGCAGATGTTTTGAGGCTTTTTAAAAATACAGATTCCTTGGTTTTGCCTTTGGAAGTTCTGATTCAGCACATCTGGGACGGGGCCAGCCCCCTTTATTTAACAAGCTCCCCAGGCTGTTCCGATTTGCAGCCAGGTTAGTTCATTGGCTCATCCATCAACTCAGCACTTGGCTGTTGCTTTGTTGCCTCCAAAGGGGATCATAAAATGTGAAAGATTCTTCTCCTGTTCTTTCAAAAGAGAGTAGTTTCCAAAACAAAGCAAGTTTTAGAGATATATTTTAAGGAAATATTTATGAAAACTTGAGAAGTAATGGAGCCATTTCCATTGTAGTCTTTGCTTTGGCTTATCTGTTTATAGAAAAGGGAACATTTTGTGTGTGTGTGTGTGTGTGTGTGTGTGTGTGTATTTAACCCACACACAGGAATAGATAACTGTTGCACATTTTCCAACATCATATAAAGAATTTTAATTGTTTCATTTTAGTTTTACATAAACAGAATATACTTAGCAATTTTTTGTATCTTCCACACTGAAAACTGTTGTTTGATTTCAAGAAATATGAGCTTATAGATGACAAAAATTGTATCTGAGCTTTGAGAAAATCTTGCCTTTGGATAACAATAGTAATAAATGACAGTTCTGGTTTGAGTAAGCTGAATGAGGTACCAGTGCTAAGCCTTATTTGAGGTCAATTTTGAATATTTTCCTGTAAGTATTAGTTACAAATCTGAGGATAAACATTCCAGAATTAGATCTATTACTCATTAGAGACAGATTAAAGCCATGAAACATTTTCTTCACTTAACTGTCTTCTGGGAGGAGAGGGAGCCATTCTTTTCAGGTACATTTTAGGCTAATACAGACAGTCCAGTTGAATGATGTTAAGAGAATTGGTCATAATCCTTTACAATGCTTGTGGACCGCATTTGCCTTTTCAGTTGACCCATATGCCTAGTATAGTTAGGACAGTGTTGGATTGGGCTAGGGAATTTCAAAATGGAAGTTGGGTCTAAATTCTTGGCTGTATAATTAAAACAAATTATATCTGTGTTGTTTATCACATCAGCCTATCATTTTTCTTTGGCTTGCCCCTACTGGAATTATATTTTACTTTTTAAATCTCTTCGACTGTGATAGTGCATCTTTTACACATGTTCCAGTCATATACACTCCCCTCTGCCTATCTAGACAAGTGTTTTCTAGTAGAGGTGGATACATCACCTCTTCTCTAGGTAGAAATTCTTATTGGATGGGAAACCGGGAATGATTTCCAAAGTGATTGATCATTAACTTCTAACTTGTTATAATTTGTTTATATTGATCCATCATTCACATGCATTTGGGGGGAGTTTTCAGAAATGTTGTATGGGATCTACTTTTTATATTATCACTATGAGATTTGGGGATGTAGGATGAGGTTAAAACCACCATTTTGTAGGCATATAGCAGAGACTTGATATTGGTGCCATATCCTTTACATTTAGGTGTTTTTTCTATTTTGAATGAAGCATAAAATGAGGGACAGAGAGTAGACTGTGTATGTACAGGCTTTCCAGCAGTTTTGCAAGTCTGCAGGCAGGTGGTAATCACCATCATTATGAGTTTTCTCATAAGGGGATTACAAAGCACAGTCTTGAGATTCACACAGTTCTTTCAAGATTGTCAGTAGGCTGGATGGAGTCACAGAACTGGATCAATATGTTATGTTGTACCAGTGTAAAGGTGTATGTAAACAAGAGGACCTTGACTTTTCTCTAAATCAGAGAGCTTTGGCCCTTAGAAATATTCTGTACTTATGATTAGAGTATACTATCTCATGAAATGCTGTTCGTGCCTAGATCTTCAATACATTAATCATTAATCTGGAAATTCTATTGGTATTAATTCTCATACTGAAGAATTATAAACTTGAGATTTATGATTGTTAGGATTTCAAAAAAATTCTCTTGGGAATGGCCAAAAATGCATTAGGAAAACTCAGTAAGAATTTCTTTCCCCTTCTGTTTCTTGGTCACATTTTCTAGTATCTTTAAACATACACATGCACACACACACATTCACACACACACACACACACACACACACCTCTAGATAATTAATTCATTCATGTGCAATTAAACATAGAATGCAGACTTCATGGAGACAACACATAAAAAAACAAAAGCTTAAGAGACCTATTAGTGAAGTTCATTTGAGTGCCTGAGGTATAAAGAATCTTTACAGCCTTGACAAAATGTATCTTTAAGTGTTTTTTGTTTAACCGCAATGTGCTAATACATGTTATGTTGTATATTAGTGTTCTTGACCTTTTAATTAAAATCCCTTGAAATGAAGGCTTCAAGAGATGACATAGATTTTGTTGGTTTCCAACAATTGACATTTGTTAAAGGTAATACCAATTTTGCTGACAGTTTATTGAAACAAAAGCCAAAAGCCCCATTTGCTATTTCTTTCTCTAAACTGGGAGGAAGAAATGGGTTTAGTTGTTGTTCAGTTAGGTTTCCTATACAATTGTATTCAATTCCATTAGGCTTTAAATGGCCTTAATAGGTTCTGAATGAAAAAGATACACATTCAATCACACTACTAGCAAGCATTTCCTGATCAAAGACCTGGGAACTTCCATTTATAGGAGAAGGAAGGAAGAAAGCAACAGTTTCATTGCTTAGCATCTTCTCAGCAGAACCTGATTTAAAAAATAAAAATAATAACAGAAAATGCAGCCAGATGGGCTGATTATATTAGATATAGCTACCAAATTTCTGTGGCTGGTTTAGTTGCAAAGTTCTTGGTGGCAAACATGCACCCCCAGCGCCCCATGTGTGAGTGAAGATGCACATGTGTATAGTGTATTACACAGGACAGTTCCACTTGAGCAAGTTGGCTGCTGCTTTCCACCTTGCTGAGGCAGGGAAGCCCTTTTGTTGTTTCTGCTTCTGCACTGTTAATTCCAGGCTAGCTGTTCCTCGAGCTTCCCTGTGGTTCTCCTGTCTGGGCCTCCCACCTTGTCCTAGGAGTGCTGGGATTACATAGCAGGCCACTGCATCTGGCTTTTTATGTGGGTTCTGGGGATTGAATTGGACTCATCAGGGTTTTCTAGCTAGCAATTTTACCTACTAAGCTACCTCCCCACCTCTAACATTTTTCCTTGAATAAGGTCACCTATTTTATGAACTTCATTGCAACATTTGAGAGAGAGAGAGAGAGAGAGAGAGAGAGAGAGAGAGAGAGAGAGAGAGAGAGAGAGAGAGAGAGAAACTGGAGAGATGGTTCAGTGGTTAAGAACACTAGCTGGTCTTCCAGTGGTCCTGAGTTCAATTCCAAGCAACCTCATGATGGCTCACAACCATCTGTAATGAGATCTGGTGCCCTCTTCTGGCCTGCAGGGATATACGCAGACAGAAAACTGTATACATCATAAATAAATAAATAAATCTAAAAAAATTCAGTAATCAATCCTGCCTTTCCTCCTAACCTTCATTACAGGTGCTTTGTTTTCCTAGTTCATTTGCTGAAAGGATTCTTGTTTATTCCATTAGTTGGCTTGTGAATGAACATGTCACACATGAGTAGATTTCAAATGAAAGCAGGCATGGCATCATCACAGCCTGGCCTATTTGTAATGGATTCTATTTGTTTAAGCAAAGTGCTTACCTCCATCATTAAATGTTCATTTCTCATTTCCCTAAGCAAGAGAACAATTTGATTTGTGAATCCTTTTCAGATGTTGGTGGGTTCCTCCCCACCACCACAGGATGCTCTTTAATTTAGTGAAATTCCAAACAGTGTGTTGGCCAGTTTCCTATCAAACTGGATCTACCTACTGTACAAAGTTCTAATAGACCCTTTTAGGCAATGTCCCAGAATGTTCTTAGGAAATTTCCTACTTTAATTTTTGAATCTGCAGCCTACTTTATAATCTGCAAAGCCATTTATACAATCTTTTCCATTTTTTCTTCTTCAAATGATCAGCAAAAGTGATTTCAAAACAAAATGAATCAAACTATGCTAGACTGACAGTATTCATCAATTTACTGTCTGTCTCCTGACATCAAAATACCCATTCTTCTAAGTTGTGTTTGCTTGCTTTTTTACAAAACACTCAAAGAAGTCAGATTTAGATGAGACTTGGACTTCTTTACTTAAATCCACAGAAACCCTAATGCCTAGTTTGTAATCTCTAGAATCTAAGAGGCTGGTCTAGAATTAACAAAATATTGCCTGTTCCCTGTGTTGAAGAAACAGACATCTCTGTTGAACATTTAGTAAAGCTCCTTATCTCTGGGAATGTGTAGATAGTGAGTGAGGTTAAATGAAGTCAAAACAGTCTTCTGAACACACAAGAGCATAATTATCTTACTTGATCTAAGTATAGTCTATTTGGGCTTGCCTGTCTCTCTTGCCTCCCTGTCTTCCCTTCCTCCCTGCCTTCCCTCCCTCCCTCCTTCCCTCCCTCTCTACTTTCAATTCTTAGAGGTACTTAATCTTTGAGACACCTAAAGAAGAAATTAGTGGTACCACACTCTAAAGAAAAGGTAGGTTACTTGGCTGTCGCTGTTCACAAGAGTGCTACCATTTTAGGTGGTTCCTACTACTCAACAAGAAAGCAAAGATTTGTCTACATAATTGTCTTCTGCTCCTTTGTGTTGACATACTAATTCACCGGGACACCAGGAACACAAGAGAACCACTTCTTATGGCCAGTGGGTTAGGTAAGAGAACAATAGAAAACTCTGCCTTTCTTTGCAGACTACAGAAAGAAAGGCAGAGTTATGTGAAATCTCAGTCTGTCTGCAGAAAACATACATCTCCATACAAGAGATATTGTTGTCTCAATCCTATAAAAATAGGTCATAATAGCATTCCTTGGGAAGAAAGTGGAAGGGGACAAAGAACTTGCCAGGAAAGGAAATGGCTAAATTGAAGTTACAACCAAAGTATGATTTAGTGTGTAAAAAAGATAGGGAAATGAAAACAAGACATTTCAAGCATAAAAATAAATAGCATTACAAATGCTCTTTGGCACTAGATATCAAACTTGGAAAGATGAATGTGATACAGGCCCTGTCCTTTTAGAGGGTCCAGCCAGTAAGATACTCATTCTGACTCATTCTCTTAGTAATGAAGATGATTTTACCTTGTATTCAGCTTCAAGACTAGGACTATTTTCAGAACGTGTAACCGTGCTGTCCTATAGGGCCCTGCACTCGAGTGCCTAAAACTTGCTTTCTAATGTTCTGCACTTGCCACCTGGAAATTCTTCATACTTTTGAAAAAGGAACTACATTTTCTTTCTGGGCCTGAGAAATTATGAGGGATGATCTGTTTTTGTCTCCTAGTACTTAAACAAGTATCATCATAAGGTAAAGCAAAATGTCTACCGCCCCTTTGTCTTAGTTAGGGCTTCTGTGGTGATGAGTTAAAACACCTTGACCAAAAGAAATCTGGGGAGGAAAGGTTTATTTCAGCTTACACTGCCACATCAGAAACCATCACTGAGGAAATCCAAGGCAGGAACTCATGGAAAAAACCTGGAGGCAGGAGGTGATGTGGAGGCCATGGAAGCATACGGCTTCCTGACTTGCTCCTCATGGCTTGCTCAGCCTGCTTTCTTTCAGCATCAAGAACCACCGGCCACAGGATGGAATCACTTACAATAGGCTGAGCCCTTCCCCATCAATCACTATTTAAGAAAATGCATCACAGTCTTGCCCACAGGCCAATATTATGGAAACATTTTTTTCAAGTGAGGTTTCCTCTTCTTTAAATGATTCTACTTTGTGTCAAGTTGACATAAAACTAGCCAGCCCATACATATTTCTTGTACCTTTTCATTCTCTACATGCCTCTCCAGCTGTGTTCCAGAAAAGGAAGCTTCAGACAAAAATCATCCCTGCCCAAGTTTAGGATACTTAATGGATTTTTATTTCAAGTACCAATTACTTTCTAAAAGAGGATAGCAGGCAAAACTAGTGTGTCAGGTAACATTCAAAGGAGTGCATTTTAAGGTAGATTTTTTTTAAAAAGGTATCTGTGATGTTACAGAAACAGTGGTAACATTTGAACTGTGCTGGCTACCAAGCCCATTCTTGCGTTCCATTCCATTCATAAACCAAAAGCAGTCTGATGGTTTCTTCATTCCTTTATAAAAGTAAATAAATGAGATAGATGAATGAGCCAGGCTTTCTAAAATCAGTATGTTAAACCTGTGATCCCTGGAGTTCAAATGCTTGTGTACAGTATTTAGTAGTCTTACTGGTACCTATGGGAAGAATGCAATTATTTTCTTTCTGGCCAACATGAGTTAAGATAGCAGTTTGGAACACAGAAGCATACAAGAAGGTAAAGGCACTTGCCTCCTTGCCTGACAGCCTAAGTTCAATTCCCAGGACCCACAGGGTGGAGAAAACCAACTCTCACAAGTTGTCTTATGACCTGCATCCACGTAGATAGATACACACACATATGTAACAAAATTTAAAATAAGTAATGAGATATATGGGGCAAAGATTATACGTTATTATTGGTCCTATAAAAGTGTCATTACATTTTATATGAAAGAGTTGATTTGGGTGTCCACAGGAGGTCTAGAACAAACTCTTCCACCAACACTGAGGGACAACTGTAATGAGATCTTCACTCATGAACTCAAAGCCTGGGTGAGGAAGTATAGTATCCAGTGAGGATGTCTTTTTGTGACTTAGGACATGTAACTAGAGCTAAGAACTTGAATTCCTAATCCAAGGCTCAGAGGAAGGCCTCTATTACCCTGCAGCACGGAGTTCACACATTCCAGAGTTCTGTCCAGGAAACTGGGACAGGGACTCAGTGAGTCAAGATGGAGTGTCAAGGTTGGTAGGATTACCATAATTGACTGGGGTATAAAAATCACAAGGAGCCAAGATAATTGCCGTCAATCTAAATGTTGCAGCTGGGTAAAGTGTCAGAGCAAAACTAGAAGCCCAGAGACTTGATCGCGAGTACTAGACTTCACCAGTTTCCAACGTTACCCTGAGTTCTGGCTAAGTTTGTCAAGGGGAGATATGAGGGCATCTCAAATTTTAGTCACTTCAGAAAATAGTAGGTGATGAAGTTTTGCTTGTTTAACTCTGAAGACAAAAATGAAAGGTGTTAAATCTTATAGAACAATAAAGAGAAATGTCCCATATGTGTCCAACAACAGATTAATGGATAAGAAAAATGTATATATACACAACAGCTTTTTTGTAACCATTAAGAATAAAATTACAGTCATTCCCAGGAATGTGAACACTCATATTAAGTTTATTAAGTGAGGGTGAAAAGAGAACTTTCACATTTTATGTCACGTGTGGTGTTCTCTCTCTCTGTGTGTGTGTGTGTGTGTGTGTGTGTGTGTGTGTAAACAGAAGCAAAAGCAAAACTGTCTAGAGGAACAAAGGAAGGTGAAGCGAGAATAATGGGTATTCATCATAAATATATGCATGTATGAAAAACTTAAGAAATAATGAAATAAATAGAAGTTATTTCTGACAGTATTATGCTGCTGTTGTATGTAAGTTATTGGTTATTTTGAAACAATGGGTCCTCTAGAATTCTTGAGTGGCAACTCCCCCAAATTATCAAGGCAGTGAATGCTAAATTTCATGCCAACTAATGCTAAACTAATACTTAGAAATAGAGAATATTTCAGATTTAGAAAAGGCTGCCTTTAAAGAAGATGGCTCGGTGCCCAGAACGCATGTAAATGTGTAAGGGAGACAGCTGACTCCAGGAAGGTGTCCTCTTGCCTCCACATATACACTCCAGGTCGCATGTGTACACGCCCCACACCGCAGTAACATAGACACAGTTTCTAGTTATTTTACATTACTTTAAAATAGACTGTCTCCTCTCAGTTCACCCGACTCCTGGTAGTTTTGTTATCCCAGGTCTAACTTGTTAGCCCATTTCTCTCTGTGCACATTTCTGGCTTACCCTGTGGCTGGTGGAGCATAAAAATAGAAAGAGAAATAAACTGGTTCTTTTAATTGTAGAAACTTAGCTCAAAGTTATACTGCAGCATACAGGAATGAAATTTCATTGTCATGTGTTGAAAATGACTCATGCGTTGTTTAAAGTTTAAAAAGAAAATCTAAATCATGGAAATAGTAAATTGTGAAAAATGACTCTAGTCACTGTCCAGGAGGACTTTTGCTCTGTGGAATGTACTGGAGTCCATGTATTATATTGATAACGGTTGTTTACTTGGAGATGCTTATGAAAGGGCTGGCCCACTGTCTTTCATATTGTAGCTGTCCAGGGAGATAGAGCAGTCTTGTACGTAATGTGCTTTGCAAAAGCCTCAATGTAATTTACAGTACTTGTAATATAACCTTTTGAAAGCATATTTTAAGTCCATAAGTATTTAGATACACCCTCAAGATAATAAACTTGCTTAACCTTTCTTTCTTTCTTTCCTTTTGAAACTCTGAATGAGAAATGGCACTTTGCTGGATGGTTTTTGTAAGAATCTATCTTACTGGACTTAAGCCATGCTATTCAGAATAGAAGTTGGAATTTTTCTCTTGTCTCGCCCCACCTTGACCAGGCATTGCAACATGACTTTGGAATTGGGACCATGTGTGACCCTTCTCCATTCATTTAATATCCAATCCTAGCAAACCATAAGCAGACACTCAGCCTTTGTAGTTTTCCATGGCTATGACCACTTTATGTGAATTACCACAAGGGGAGGACATGCTCCCTGACAAGCAGATAAAGAATAGTTTTTCCAAAGGACATTGTTCCTGAGGAATAGGATAGCTTTTATGCTTTTCTTGCTTCTTTTGATTATATCAGTTGTTTTCTGGTTGTGTTCACCAAGTGGGTTGTAGCTACTAAATTTTTTATTTTAGTTTAAACTCTCCATGATCCACACAGCAGATGCTTTTCAGTTGGCATGTGTTCAGCTGAAGCCACAATTTTATTGGATATTGATACAGAGATTGGCTCAGTACATCAAATTCTTATTCACGGTCAGACTGTGAGGTAAATACCAAGACATGAAAATAGGAGTCCGCAGCCTAGGGGGGAAGCAGATGGATATATTTGAAGGTAAATATATTGAAAAAGTATTTTCAATATATTGTGATTAGCTCAGACTGAAATATGTAAAATGTGCTGTTGAAACCAACACAAAACATTGTGCAGACCTCTTCTAATCTGTTCTACTTGAGAATCCATTAGCATATTCAGCCACTCAGTAGTCAACCTATTATGTGGGGGGAGGGGAGAGAACACTTACAGTGGGGATTCTGTTGAGATCTGGATACATTTAGGCTCTGGAATGCCTGAGGCCATCGTGGGAGGCAGGTTTACAACACCAATTCACAGTAGTTACTTCGGGTCTGTCAGAGAGTGAAAACTGGAGGAAAAAGTAAGAGAGAGGTACAGAGTCAGTTCCATTTGAAGAAGGCAAAGATTAAAAAGTGCCCAGATCAATCCCCCCCCCCATGTGTGCCTTCAAGGCTAAGAAGGTGGTTGACCCTGATGTAGACTTTTTGTATTTTCACTAAGCTATATTTAGCTGTCAACTCCTCAAATTTCTACATAGAAACTTACACAAAAATGAGGGGCCCCCTCTGTGCTTAGGGACATTCTCAAGCACTTACGGTTTTACCCTGGAATTCACAGACCCTGCTCTGGTGTGTGTTTTATTGCTTTCAGCTTATTTCCTGCTTTCTTGATTAAGAACTAAAAAGCTCTGTAGAAATGACAAGTTAAAAACGGAGCAGACACCAAACTTTGCTTACTTGTGACCACCCTGTCCAGGTAAAGGGAATCCAGGGCAACAGGGAACAAAGCCCCTAAATGGGACCAGCTTTCTGCAGTGTCTTGTTCAAAGAAAGAAAGCAGTGCTTTGGAGGCTTTGCTTTTTCCAGTGCTCTGTGGAGGGTTTTTTTCTGTTAAGTTTAGAGCTGTTTATTTTTTTTCTTTCATTCTGATGTCTCATGGGCAGATAGAGAAGAAACCTCCCGCATTCGCTTCATTTAAGTGATGCTAAAAGGGTTACATCCGCGAGCACTATCAGGGGGCAACTGAAAACGATCAGCTCCAACAGCATAAGATGGACCCCGCTCTTTCTTTTCACCACCTGAGGGTTTAAACACTCTTAACTTTATTAACAGGAACTTGCTAGGACAAGCCTGCTAAGCTTATCTCGTTCCAAATGAACACTTAAATTCATCACAAGCTTACAGTGAAGCTCGGAAGGTTTCTAGAAGGAATACCATACAAAAACCTCTCAGAGGTCCAAGGCAGTGATCTGGTGCCAGCGCTAGACATTGTGGGTTTTATACACAAATATATAAGCTATTTGTGTTGTGAGCAGCCAGGCAGTGGTGGCCTGAGGGGTTGTTTGCAAGATTGGAGTTCATAAAAGGATATCACCCAGGGTTCCGAGTTGGAATATTTCTGAATGTTGTGACTTACAAAAAAAATCTGTTTGGTTATAAGGGTTGAAATATATTTACTAAAAGCAATGACCCTTTTTATTCCACAGGAAAGTATTGTTAAATTTATATGCATCCATCATCTTAGCCAAAAAATTTGAAAGTGCTGGAATATGCCATTATAATAAAAGTTCACATACTGAATAGTTTTGGATACTCATCAAGCCCTTAAATTTCTTGATAAAAAATTATGTGCATGTGCTCATATGTTAACTGTAACAGCTTTTCCTTGATATATTTTCATGTGTACATAACAAGCTGTTAAATTTTTGGATTTAATTATACTCTTTAAAAACCTCCCAACTTATAATATGTTCCGTATTTTAATTAAAATGCATTTTCACTAAGTCATAATGAAAAATTTCTTGGAGATGCAAACAGTCACCTTGTAATGTCAGCTTGCTTTGATGCCCAGAGTTTGTTTTGTGTTTGTGTGTGTGTGTGTGTGTGTGCCAGCCACTCCTGGTGTGTATGTTTTAGCTCAAGCTAATCACAAATCAAAAGATTATCATTATCGTTTTATTACATTGCTCTAGTTAAAGAGAATACATCAAAAGGAAAATGCATTTGGAAGTCCTTTGCATAATGGTCTTTTGTTGGAAGGAAACATAGCTCCCTTACTCCCCTAGTGTGTATAGAACAATCCAGGACCACTCTGGCAGCTGGCCATGTTGTCTGTCCTGGCTTTGGCAAGAACAGATGGTTTTGGGGTCTGTTGTTCACATTTGATTTCCATGTTAAAAATTTTGAATGAAGTCTTTACTGAGCTCTTTGTCCTGCAGTCTGCAGCTCTTCACATCAGGGGGCAGTTGGGCGCCGGTCCTGACGTGCCAATTTGACACCAGAGTACTGCCCTGTATCCAGAACTTTGATTCCCCTATCTCTGGCCCTCTACTGGATGGAAGCAGTAAGTGTGGCTATACTGCCCTCCAGTGTCCAGCTCAGGTAGTTGCTGAAGTTGGAGTTCTGCACTCTAGGAACTTGGGGGAGAAAAATGCTCGCATTGACTTCCTGGTCCTTGGGAACCTTTGAATGCCAGCGCCTTACCATGAAAGCTCCTGAGATGTGAACGGTATGGTCTGTAGACTCTCGATGCTGGGAATGACCTTGGATCTTAGCACCACATTCATTGTTTCAGTTCAGTTTATTGAGCATCTACTATTCAAGTTTCAATTCAAGGTTTTTATTAGTCTTACGAGAAGTGCACACCGCCCTGAAGTGAAGTATACGGCAGTGAAAAGGAATGACAAAAGCTCCCAAACTGTGTGAGGTGAGGGATAGGGCAATCAGGAAGCTGTAGAAAGAAGACCCCCAAGCGTTTAGAGGAGAGAGGCTGGGAAAGTGGAAAGGCCTGAAATCTCCCTGCCCGTCTGTGGTAAAAATGCAGTGAGAATGCGTATTTCCTGATTCCAATCTTCATACCTGTGATATGGATCCAGACATAGCAACAGTTCAAACCACTGCTCAGGTGCTTCTGTATGTCATCAGGCAGACAGCTCAACCACAGGTCTGCAGGGAGACACACAAACCCACGAATCAAAGAATTAAGGTGAATTCCCTCTTGTTTGTGGACTTAATAGTAAATCACATATCTGAAAAATACTTTGTGTACGAAGTTAGCACTCACCTTTATGAGTGATTTTTTGGATACTTTTCTTTCTGGGTCTATCTGGTATGTGTGGGGGGGCAGCGGTGGGGGACATATAGACATGGTGGCTATATGCCTTAGAGTTTCCAGAGAAGCTGCAGCATCCAGTCACTTACTGCTCCCTCACCTCCCTAGCTGCAGCAGAATGATGCTCCTAGTATCTCTGATTCAGAGACAGGGTCAACACACTAATAAACTGGAGCCCTCATGCACATGGTGGACTAGTCAGCAGAAACAGACGTGCCGTTTGTTGAGAGCCCACTCATGTACACTTTTTGCCATGCCTGGACCCTCCTAGCTTTTACTTCCCAACTTTCATTCTTTTCATGGCATTATCTACAACATTCCTGGGACTTTTCTTCAGAATAAACTAGCATTTTCTTCATGCTTCCCTTTTGAATAACAGTTCAAACACTGGATAGCAGTGTTTCTTCCATTTCTCTTTAAGGCTTAATTTCATCTCTGTAATCCAATGCCATGCATAAATATGGGTTAAATCTAGAGGTTTTTTAATTTAACATGTTTGGGACTAAGGAGGTATGTCTATTTTAGGCACCACTATTTCCTACCCAACTAAAAAGGACAACATAGGTGATGATAAAAAATGAGGGTTGAAAGTAAAATATGATAAATATAACCCCCAAATCATTTTTTACTAGGGTCTCTGTGAGTATCATGCATCTCCTGAGGAAACAATGGCCTCCTCTTCAAAACAAGACAAAAACCACTCCACATGGTTACAGGAAGGTAGACAGAAGTTTCTTCCTTCTTTACCGTTTGGCGCCTCCTGATTGCGAGAACCGCTGTGCTATGTGCACAATTCCACCCCTCTAAGGCTTTCTGTCCTTCTCTACTTACCTGGTGAATCAGAGCTGGGTGTATCTGGTGCAGTTTTTATTTGTTTGTTTGTTTGGGTTGGGGGGGCTGGTTTCCACTTCTTCCATGTCATTCAGCCAGTTGAGTCCTTATTTATCAGGTAACAACTGATTGTGCACTGATTACCCTAGTGCTTTCTCAGCCCTGGCTATGGGTCAGGGATGCAGGGATCTGCACTCACTGACCTCATTTGATTGCATGCCTTACATCAGCACTGTTTTGGAAATTAGCCTTGGGGAGCTTAAAAACAGACAGAAGGCAACGGGAGTTCCCCATGGTTTTAGCTAACTGAGAATTTACCCATTTGGAAATTCTTCTTATGAAGTGCTTTCTGCTTTCATTTACCACTTTATTTGGGAAAGTTGAAGAATAGCAAAATTATCCATTTGTGCTGATTTAAAATTATAATAGCATATATTTGCACAGTACTTTAAGAGCATGTAAATTCTTCTGAGAGGTGTGTGTGTGTGTGTGTGTGTGTGTGTGTGTGTGTGTGTTGTATGTGTTATGGCACATATGTGGAGACCAGCGGACAACCTGCAGATGTTTGGCTCTCTCCCTCCACATGCAGGCCCCAGGGATCAAACGCGGGTTGTCAGATTTGACAGCATGCACCCTTGACCACTAAGCCATCTCACTAGTCCTTTCAAAATATTTTTTTAGATTTGCCTCATCTATCTCCGGCAAGAACCCTAGGGGAGATATGAGATCATCCCTGTTTGATGACTAACCACTGAGATAGAGTCATTTGAAATCCTAGCAGACATGGAATCTGAAAACTCGCTTTCAACTCAAAGCTCATAGACGTGGCAGGTGTTTTCTGTTGACCCTAAAAGCAGCTTGTTCTCTGATAACCAAACAGGGTATAATAAGTCAAAGCAGAGAGATGTCTCTAGAAGATATTCATGCACTCAAAAAAGTTGTGTGCCAGTGACTATGGAGGCTGATGAGAGCAACAGAGGCCATTTTGCAGGGCCTGTCCAGTTCTGTCTGAGATCTTTGGTATCAAAATCTTATGGAAAGGAGAAATCTGCTAGAGCTCTCTGCTTGTACTTTTTTTCTGTTGCTCTTGGCTATAGTAAGTGTCAAGAAAAGATTATGAATCACACTCAAGGGAGGAGTTAAATACCTACTGCAGGAGGAGACCTGTGGCAATTCCTTTGTTTGTGTTCACCGACCACAATGACTGTGACTTGGAATTTTTCTTAGTGAAGAGGGATGGTTGGTAGTATTTAAAAACCCTGTCAGTGTTTTCACATATCCTGTATGAAATATGTATTCTTCATATTGGCCAGGATTATGTTTAAAGTAGGGTTTTGATTAGAAACATGTATCTTTTCTAGATCTTTTATCCCTGGTGATTTACTGTTACATATTATACACCAAAGGTCTTATTGATCTATAGATTTCATATTAGACTGTGGAGGCATAGGTATTACTACATTGCTGGAGACACTGGCAGAGTATGCCTTTGCAGGAAAAAAGTCAGAATTTTAATTTCCTGAGAATGTCAACTTACTTTGCCCGTCAAGACACTAATCTGGGGCTAGTGTTTGCTCATGGAATATTAGTCTTGTGTACTTGATCAGACATCGTGTCATCTTATGACATGGTTATTCTTCAGGGGCATTGACAAACATTCTATTCAGAGCCTCACCTTGCCTTTTGATGAGGTAAGCCCAAGTGTCAGTAAGAAGTGAGCAATGTAAAAACTGGTACCTAGCACAAAAGACACATTAAGTTATAACATTTACTGAGAGCTTATTAGTGCCTGATATCGTATCTGTTTGTCTGTCTGTCTGATCTCATTTGTTTCTCTCAAAAAAACCTTAATTAAAAGAGAAGCCATGAATTTGAAAGAGAGCAAGGAGGGTTATGTAGGAGAGTTTAGAGAGAGGAAAGGGAGGGGAGAAATGAATATAATATATTATCACCTCAAAAATGAAAGAACTCATTTTTTATTCCCATGAAATGGATACTGTGATTTCTCATTCACAGAAGATAAACTGAGGCTCAGAGAGGTAGTGTAATTTGGTAATCACATACCCATTGTGGAGCTGGGGCTTGGGACCCTGTTTTTACCTAGCACAGGAGCATACTATAGATCTTGGCACAAAAGAACTGGAACTAGTTCTCATATAGTCAGATATTCTCTATCTCTGAGGAACTGAGAGGTAGGAGTCCAGCCAAAAGCAGAAGAGAGAGCCAGGCCTGGTGTGAAAGTCCATGCTCAAGCACTAATGCCATTAGTGGTCTTTATCCACAAGTGAAGCCACTGTTAAGGAAGGGCCCGTCCCAAGTAAGTCCCCATACTTGAGAGATTGGCAGCTGAAATGGGAGCACCTCAACATTTCCTACTGACTTGCTTCCTAAAGAGAAGGAGTCATGGTTACTCCAAAACAAAATCAGAAGCAAGGCCCTTATGCAAAAAGGAAGTAGTTGTCCACAACATACAAATCAATAGAGAAATGGAGTAGTAGTTATCTAGGGCTGGAGGAGGGAATGCAGGAAATGCAAAATGACCACTGATGTGTACAGGATTTCTTTTGGAGGTGATGAATATGTTCCGGAATGTAATTGTGGTGATACTGCATATCTGCAAATATATACAAAACCATGAATTGTACACTTAAAAGAAGTAACATGTATGGTATGTGTATTATATGTGAGCTTTTAAAGAACAGCAATGATTGTGTGCCCTCCCCCTACCTTCCCCTTCCATCCCCTTTTTTCTAGCAGTTTCCTTAAAGTCCCTGCCTTATGAAGAGTCTGCTGTTAAGGGAGAAAGCTCCTGGAAATGGAATGTCTGCTTAAAGCATCTATATCCTTGGGGGTTCACAGTGCTCTAGGATGCCATTCGTAGCCTATGACCCTTGACTAAAGAACAGAGCTTTGAAATCAGCTCTGCCCAGGAGCTGGTCAGTATGGGCTCCTAGCTTCCAGTGCAGATTTTCTACTCCTTGATTACAAGTTTCCTATAAAAAGTGTGAGGACCAGTTCGGGTTTCTCCCTCTCTGCAGGATACTAAGAGAATGGCTGTTCCTTGCCTTTTGAGAAATGTGACTGGTTAGAAGTGTAACTCCCCCCCCCCCGAACAAGTTGATTTATCTTGAAGTGCAGCAATTTGCTACACGTGCGTTTTTCAGAAAGCACTAATCAATTCCAGGTCAGAATCAGTTAAAGCGCCCCACAAATTGATAGTGAGGTCTTAAAAAGGCTCAGCAGCTTTGGAACGTTAAATTTACTTGCTGTAAATTTGGAATAAGAACATAAAGAATCACTTTCCAGCAGGATGATGAAAATTCATCATGTTCATTATGTGTTTCTTCAGAAGCACACTACATTAATTTTCCAGCTCAACTAAGTGGAGGAAGTAAGGTTTCTCGTTACTAAAATACTTGCTCTGATGTTGAGAAGGGTGCTCCAGTTCCATTAATGAAACCAGTCTGCTCTGGCTTGAGATGCTATTTAACGTGTTCTAAAGCTCTAACATGGCTCAGTGTCATGCAGACCAACACCAGGTTTTCTCTCCTTAAAACAGCAGCCAAGAAGGTGTTTATAAGAGTTGTTTTTGTTTCCCAAGGATGGAGTGTGACAGCTTACAGTCAGTACGTGGTTATCCATGGTAGCAGAGGAGAGCAACAGTGTGATTCCTCTTAGGTTAAAGTCTTTCCCTTTGAGATATGTACTGCTCCACATTTGGCTCTGGGGATACGTCACAATGAAAGATAGAGGAAGACAAAGAAATCCACCATCTTTTCCTTGAAGGCTCCTTCCTAAATCCCCTTCACTCTTGGGCATGTTGGAGAATGATAGCTTCACCCCCTCCATGCAGAGGGGGCTTGTGTGAGATAGAAAATCAAGTGCCTTCGTGTCTAATGGGCCTTTTACTGAGCTGCAGCCAGCAGAGAGAAGTACAAAGGAAAAGCGAGGCAACAGAATACTTGGACACTGTGTCCTCTCATCTACTTTACTTCACTTTGCTGATAAGAACTTGAAAGCAAGATCATTCCCTCAAGACTGACTGACACATGCTGGCCTGTCTTTCTAGCTGTAAAATGTACTTTCCATGTCATCCTAAAGAGCCATACCCAAAGAGCTTTGCAAATTATTCCCAGGCACAGAATTGCTTGGTGCTTCCTAAAGAGCAGCTTGTGTTGTTGAGAACAGCAGCAGCTATTAAATAACTTTTAGAGATGCTACCTGAGAGTTCTCATCGGGAAATGGAGGTTACACCTAAGGCCGCCACTGGGCTTCCAGTGCCTCTAGGCCAGGGTTATTTGGAGTTCTGCTTGAGCTTTTTCAACTATGTTGAGTCCTAGACTACCAAAAAGGGTACCTTTTGGGGCAGGGGTGGGGCAAATGAAGCTGATATCTGTTGGAAGTCACACAGGCCTCTTTGGTCACCTTCTACCTATGACTCCTTGCTACATGCTTAGCTCTTCTGGCCTAATGAACTTCCCCAAACTTGCCTCAGCTCATCTATCTCCTTGTTGTCCAATGAAAAGTTTTGACAATCTGAATGCATATACGTGAAACTTAACATTGTGTTAGAACTAAACAGAGAAGTTTGTATGATAGCTATCCAGTCTAAATTCTGCAGTCATTTATTTCTTCATTGTCAGTGGCAGTAACAAAGGGAGCAGAAGTATAAGTAATCTTATGCGGAGGGGGTGATCAAAACTTCATTTGTGGAAGAGTTTGAATAGACATGTGCAATCCATCAGGCAGTCATATATAACCAGAACCTTCACAGGCTCTGGCCCTGACTTGTTTTATGGTGAGGTGCTAGGAGGGGAGAAGGAAGAGGAAATGCAGGAAATGAAAAACACAAGAGGAGGAGTGGGGGAGGGAGGGAACCAGAGTGTGCATTAGGAAATTTGAAGAGTCATATTGAGAGCATAAATGTGTCTGTGAGTTAAAACAGGGACCAGGTGTGGGATGCAAGCTTGTAATCCCAGCTACTGGGAACACTGAATAAGGCAGATTGCAGGTTGAGTCAAGACAGCAAGACAGCTTGAAAACATAGCAAGACTTATCTAAAAATAATATATTAAGAAGGTTGAAGGTGGAACCCAATGATACACTGCTTGTCTAGCATGCTTAAACTCCAGGTTTAATCCTTAGTAATGCAACACACACACACACACACACACACACACACACACACACACACACACACACACTTCACTCACACCAGGTTACTAGCTCACTTAGCTGGGTCTTCATTCCTTTTTCTACTCTCCACGATAAATGATAAAATCTGATTTCTATTTCCATTATTCTAAGAAGTGCTCCTCACATAGGATCCCCTTTATTATACTCTTTGTATAATAAATCTAGTATTTAGTAATAGTCATGGTGAAGGTCCCAGCTCCCAGAAGAGAATGTGAGATTGCAGGATATGTCATTAGCTATCGGCTTGGTGCTAGACCAGGGGATTAGGGCTGGTGCTTTGTCTCCCACAAAGGAGATAGAAGAGAATGGCTGGAATGTTCACTATGCAGGCTCTCTCTTGTTAGCATTTAGAACTATCTCTTCATTGAGCAATTGTTAGTTTGTGAATGGATTCTCCAATGAGGTCTGCATGATTAACGGAGTTCTTTGCAAATGGTGGTACTTCTGACCCTAAAGGAGTTATGAGTGTGTCTTCTCCAAAATGCTGGCAAGATTAAAGCTGCAGGAATCCTGAAAATAAAACTGTTGAGGGCACAATGAAGATTGCAAGTCAATTCAGGGCAGCCTCAGCCACTGAGTGAGATCCCATCTCAAAATAAAGACAAGGACTTCTTTCAGGGCAAGAATTGTGGCTAAATTATTTTTCAGCTTCTTGCACCCTTAGTATTATATGTGGCCCAGAGCAGCATTCTGGAGTGAATTCTGGGAACAGGAGTGAATGCTAATGTGGTAATAATAGCTTTGGCTTTTTCCCTGGTCTTGTCTAATGCACTGACTACCAACTTGCCCACCAGCCATACTTTCATCAGGTTTCCACTTCTTCAGCCTAGTTCAGTTGTGGCATAAAGAAGTCTGTTGCAATGAACCATTTCTGCCAACTAATCTAAGTATACCTTTGCAAATAGAAAATTCCATTAGTAAATATGGTGCTGTAAGCCATCTCTTTGTAGGAAAACAGTTTGCAGAAAAGTGCTTTATCAGTCTCCTGTTGGCCTAGCCTTCAAGTCATTTCAGGGAATCTCCAGTTGCCTTATTTTAAGCTTTGACAGATACCAGGCTCAGACCTAGCCTCTGTACTCCTAGATGAGTTGCCAGACAGCTGTGACAGTCACCATCTTGCTTGGCCTTTCACTCTTCTTTGCTTCAGGATTGACTAATATGACAAGAAAGCATTCCCAGTACACTATTATAGATGAGGCAAGAAAGTAGGTTTGTTTTGAAGAGAAAAGAATAAGATCAAGAGAGATTTCCTTCTTGCCTGAATGATAAGAGAATTCTTCATCGGTGAGGCTGTGGCAGAGACAATATGTCTTCTATAGAAGATGAGGATTGATTCAAAGAGGAAAAAATACATTTTTAAAATTAAGAAAAACCAAAATGTAGGCTGTAGTGGGATAAGAAGTACAGTATCTTGCAGATCAAGAACATTGTTTTTGAAGTATTTCTCAACAAGCCAGTGAGTGCTGTGCAATTCCACAGAGCTTGAAGATAATGAGAAAAATAAAGTTAATATTTGGGATAAGACTTAATGGGAAAAGATCTCTGAGGAGTTGCCATTCACTATGACTATAGTATAACCATACTAAAAGAGAACTCTTTTGGGGCCTTCTTTTTGGAAGTTTTTAATTGAGGTACTCAGGTCTTTGCCTTTGAGCTAATAATAGCATAAGTATGGGTTGATCCAGGTGGCAATGTTGCCCATCCATCTTCTCCTGGAAGGAAAACCATAGAATCTGCTTCGTTTTTAAGCAAGGGACCAGAAAATTCTGATTGATGACTGCCCTCAGTCTGCAAGTCCAGTCTTGAGAAAGCAAATTGGTAGATTTGGCAAATATTGTGAGACTGCCTACCTGAAACTCACAATTAGTTCAATGCCAGGCTTCCAAGGCCACACATCCCTGAGACAAGGTAAATATTTAGGGGATAAATTGTCTCTCTTAAATGTTTTAATAAGACAGGAAGGCATTTAGAATGAGATTTACCTGAGTTTTCTAAGACAATCTTGGATGTGTTACTAAAACAAAGCACAAAACCAAATCTTTTAAAACAAGCTTCCTCATGAGAGGGACAAATAATGAAAGAGTTGCCAAGAAATAGTTGGGCCGTGATAGTTTAAAAATAAAATATTACTAAAAATAGTTCTTAAGGTTTAAGAGAAATGAACTGTGCTGTTGATTAGTTAGAAAGCTATAAATAATTTTCCTAACCTCCAAATAACTTTCTCTCCAGCCCCACCTTTTTAAGATTAGAGAGATGTAGTGGCTTGTCACAGCTTATGAGGTCAAGACTGAACTCCCTAACACTATATTTAGGTTCCTGCCCAACCTCTTATTCCATATGGTCTCCATAGCCATTTTATTTCATTCATCCATATGGCATTTATACAGACACACCATGTGCAAGACATTGCTAGGTGTATTGTGATCTAACGCCACATTACTCTCTTTTGGTAGGGACTTTATTAGTTCCCCATGGTCCTACTTGGGCCCCATTAAAATAAATTATGAGGTGCTGAGTGTCTGGCAGCGATTTTAGAAATGGCCTGCGGGCAGGGAGTATAGGACCCTGATATGGTGGGAGAGAGAAGAAAGACACTGAGCAACAAAAATGATATGTATAAACCACTTTTGTTTTTTGCCTTGTTTTTCTTTTTCAGTAAATTTCCATCTCCTACAAATTCAGCTAGAATCATTTAAAATGAAATTGGCTAAATAATGTGTAATATATTAGCACAATGGAACATCACATAATTGTATGGAAAGATGTGCATAAAATAATGTTAGTAGTAACAGTTAACATTTATTAAATGCTTATTAGATGCCAAGCATTGTTACATACATGTTTATGTATATATATATATGTATATGTATATGTATATGTATATGTATATGTATATGTATATAGATGTAACCATCACATCAACCCTCTAATGGTTATGTACATTATTTGGCCCAGTGTTACAGGTAGACAAACCAAAGAGCAGAAGGGTTAAGGGCCAAAGTCACATATCTATTATGTAGGATGTATTTTGTTCCAGAGTTTTCTCTTTGCTATACAACTGTCTCTGTGCATGAAAAAAAAAAACAAAACAAAACTAAGTTACCTAAGTGTAAATGCATTGCGCCATTTACTATGGCGCAAATGATTGGGTTTTAATAATTAGATTCATAAGTCTATGACGAAGCTTAAATTCAGAAGAAGAGGAAAAGGAAACAAGTCTAGTGCGTGGAGGTCAGGCAAATTAGGAAGGAGAGTATTAACAGTGTCAAATGTTAACTGAGTCAGGAATTAACCTAATAGCTTTAGATAAGTTTACTTAGCCTGATTAACAATTGTTTCTTCATCAGTAAACATTTCTTTTGCCTCAAAGCTATCTTTTGATGATTAATGAGATAATGTTACTAAATTCCTTGTGATGGTCTTTGAAAATGAACATGTTTTTCAAAATACCAATAATAATTATTATAAACCATATTTCTAGGAGTTATAAAGATAAAGGTAAAATGTATATGAATTTTTCAAGTCTTCTGTAATAGTCTAAGGTACTTTATGATCATCAGGTCTGATTTGGTTGCTACATAATGAGAAATACATTGATTTTTAGAAAGAACACAAAAAAAGATTGCTAACTTGGTATCATGTAAACAAGCTAATTGATGGATTAATTAAAAGTTTTATTCTTAAACATTAATTGTGTACAACATGAACCATTCATTATGTCAGTTTAGCATCCTCTGACTTTTCATTGACTTGTTCAGCAAAAATGATAGGTATAAACCACTTTTTGTTTTGTTTTGTTTTTTCAGTTAATTCCCATCAGCTAAAATCATGCAAAATTGAAATTGGCTAAGCAATATGTGATATATTATCTCACCCCTTCATCTTCTAATTTAGCTAACATACACGAGAGCTTCATGCATACTCGTGATGTATCTTGACCCTGGAGTTAAGGGTCTCACAGCATTATTGTAGCTCAGGAGGTGAATTTGTAAGTGTGGGTGTTCATCAAGCTTCAGTGTGTACTATTTACTATAAATATCCTATGAGACTGCAGAAGTAAAGATCAAAGTAGTTTCCATTTTCTAGTATTAGTTTCCGTTTCACTAAATTGAATGTTTAGATATAGCACAGATGCCCATTCTTTAAGAAAATGGTTTTGCAAGTGACTGCCAAGCTATGCTTTCTGAGCCCTGGGACATTTGTACATGACTAAACTGTCATGCAAATATTTTGATATCATGCCTGGTGTTGTGTATAACCAGTGCTTTTGTAACATCTTTTATGACTTAAGAGTCTCAGCTATTATTTATCTAATCATCCAGGGGGCCTTTGCTCTTACTAAACTCAAACCAACCTCCCAAGAGACACCCAGGTAACACCAGATCAAGTAGACAAACTAGTCTTTCTGGTTGAGTGGCTCTTAGATGATGCCATATATGACTATCTCTGAAGTGACCTTTTTCTTTTTTGTCATGGAGATTGTGCTATTACTAGAATACACTGTACATTCATCTTGCTCAGACCAGAGAGTACTTGAAAACTATTTTAAATTCTTAGCTGCTTATGATAGCTAATAATCCATTTTTCTTTCAATTAATGTCAGTCACTAGGTGAATCCATTACTAATTATATTTCCCAAATTTTGCCTGTAATTTAAAAACATCTTTATGAAAAGTTATTCAGATGGTAAGTTACATGTCAAATTCACAGAGCTAAGGCGGGGGCGGGGAGTGTCTGACAGTCCAAGACTGTATCATTTGCCCTTTGTCATTTCTTCTTTCCCATTCTGCTTTGGGCTTTGGTTCACCCTCCACAGTCTCCATAAATAAGACTCATCGAGCTGGGCATGACTGTGCATGCCTTTAATCACAGCACTTAGGAGGCAGTGGCAGGCATATCTCTGAATTTGAAGCCAAACCTCATCTATAGAGCAAGATCCAAAACAGCCAGGGCTACACAGAGAAACCCTGTCTCAAAAAACTAAAAATAAAACAGTTGAAGACTCATCAAGTCATTGTGGTAGTTTTGGCATCCATGCTGGTATAGTCATCAATAGGTAGGAGGAGTAGCAGCACACATAGGTTTGTAGATTTACTTATGGCTTGGAATTTAAACAAGAAGGAAATCAATAAGGTGGGGGAGCAAAAGATGTAGAGAGAGGAGATGAGAGCAGGAAAATAAGATCTAAATTCTTTAAAGAATTATCTATTTTCTGTACTTTAAAAATTGTTAATTCTTTGACAATTTTGTACAATGAATATATAGGTATAAGTCACTGGGAGTCAGTTTAATACTATGTTCATTTTCTACAGTATTTTTAAATTTTTTTATTTCATTGTTAGTACCCAGGTGTGTTGTGTGTGTATGATGTGAGGCAAGCACATGCCATAGGGAGTATTTGAAGGGCAGAGGACGATCCTGTGAGGTCAGTTCTCTCACTCTAACGTCATGTGTCTTCTACAAGTCAGACAGATCTGTAAGTGCTTTTGCCCATGGATAAATCCCACAGGCCCACACTAATGTCTTAGTATTCTCATTGCTGTGGGAAGATGAGAACAAGTGCTGGGTTGTGATTGGGATAGAAATGTCTCATAGGTTGTTAAGGTGTTGGGTATGTACCAGACAATGTGGACATGGAGACAGGAAGATGAATGTGGACCTGAAGGATCCTGAGATGTTTAGCCCCAAAAAATGAACTGGTAACAACTGTGTGTGTGTAATATATTTGAGATGCTATACCAGCTCAAATCCTAAAATACAGTTGATGGTCACTAATGCTAGCAGCAGGACTCATGGGAGTGCTGTTCACAGCAGGGATGGACCATATGTGCCTGAGAAGGGTTCTGTGATGGAGTCAGATTATAGGAATGTTTTGTGTTGTTACTCAGAAGGCCATGAGGGGGTGACAATCATTGGGTTGATACTGTAGTGTAACAAGATTTTTTGAAGTTTTTATCAGAAATATCAATGAATTCTGTTTAGAATATCACCCCAGTTTACACACACACACACACACACACACACACACACACACACGGCTGCTTCTGTCATACACAGTATATATGTGAATTAATGATATATTTAGAGTAGATAACCTGATAATAACTCCACAACTGTGACCCTAGACCATAAATAATGTAACATGGATAGAAAAAGTTCTCTTTGATGTAACAGAATGGTCTTTTAGCATTGTTCCTTGTACTCACTTGTTGACATTTGCCATGCACACCAATTTTTTCCCTTCTGAGAAGCTTTTTACTTTCCATTAACATTGTGGTCTTATCCTTTCTACATATAACATTTTAAAACAGCTCCAGGTATGCATCTTTTGTTATATTTCTAAATTTTCATTTAGAGAGGATTACATACTAATGTTTGGAGGTGTCAGATATCACAGATTATATTTTTGCTTCTTGTAGGTCTCTATAGGTGCTTTGCTAATGGATTATATTTCTGTTTCTACGGTACCACTTTTCAAAGTGATGTTCTCAATACTGCCAATGCCACCCCATAATGAATTGTTCATGCACAATCGTGTAATTTCTTTGTCAATGTATTCAGTCTTTAGTTTTGCAAAGAAAGACTATATATAACATTTTTACTTTCTCTTATAGTGCAATGAATTTATTTTTACAGTTAAGAGAGGGAAACTAGTCAGAGGGCATGATGTTGGATTGTAATGTTAATAAAATGGCCTGTCTGTCTGTTTATATCATCTCAGTGTATCTGCTGATGCTTAGCATGGTTGCAAAATCATTTGGGCATTCGAAAATAAGGAAAATAGAATTGCTATCTAATAGTTAAATTAGAAAATCAGAAAGACCTATGAGTTATGAGTCAAAATAGCCATGCAGATTCCCTTTGAAGAGACTAAATATAAAAGAAAACACACCCAAACTTTATTCTTTATTAACGTAGACCCTAAACTGAAAACAAATTGTCAAAGTGTATGACTATTGGTGCTGGTTGGCAAGAGTGTGGGTGACTAGTGTTTTGCTTCTCTGAACTTTAGGTTTTAGATTTTAGTCATGGAAAGAGCCAAACAGAGACAGAGTCAGACAAATTTTATGAGTGGGGTTGGGGTCAGACAGTAGTGTGATTGATACTGTTAACCCACTTGAAGAAAGAATATCTCACATGAGTGTGGTGTCAGAGCTGTTAGTCATGGTATAGATGACAAGAGGCAAGTCACAGAGACAGACAGTTACACTGAGAAGCCCACTCTGACAGGAAGAGAGAGGTGGCCTTCTTGAGCTCTGGCCTTCTTGAGACAAGGTGATTATTAACACAGAAATAACCACTTTAAATCCAGACTGATTCGGGTTCACTTCCAGCTGCAGGACTTTGGGGAAATGGCGATATTTTTCTAAGTCTCAGCATATGTCTGTAACTTGAGAATTTTAATACTGGGCCTACATAAAAGGTTGTAAGAATAAAAAGACATAATTTATTCATTTACCATAATGCTACCTATTGATAAAATGTTTTATTTTGAATATCATATTTTAAAGTTCTGCTTTAATATAATGCCTTAAATAGACACTGAAATCCAATAACTTGAATTAGCACTGATTCTGTGTTTATTGAGCACCCTTTCCATGTTGTTTGTCAGTAGGGAGATTCTGTGAGGGTCTGTCCCACATGAATTGCAGGTAACATCACAGTATGAAACTTCTAATAGCTTTTGGAGAACTTAATACCTTAGGTTCAGTCAACTGGGAGATTGCCAAAATTGAGGATTTTATACTACATTTTATGTTAGATTGAAATGGAGTAATTGCACATATTTATGGGGTACAGTGAAATTGAGTTTTGAGTCTCCAAACCCAGGGCATTTCCAACTTGTAAAAGTTGCCCTGTGTGAGCATACTTGATATGAATCTCCTTGTCAGAGAGGTCTGTACTCCTTTACTGAAAGCTGAACCCTGGACCTAATGGCATTTTCTAGCAGTGTGACAGTATCCTTAGCCAATGAATTTTCTTTGATCCTATTTTTAAAATTCTGTAGAGTAAAATCAAAGCCACCTTTATTGTTTTCTCTGTGTTTGCTTATCCACGATAATGTGTGTTTATGAGTTTACATATCTCATTAAAATATTAAGGTATACCGTATGTGGTTATTACATAATATCATCCATCGTAAAACTGATGAGAAATAGCATATAATTATGGAATTGTGGAGCTTGAAGGAATTTTCACACGTAGTTAGCCATATCTTCCTAAAGGCTAGAGAAAGAAAGTGGCCTATCCACAGTGACAGGCAGCTTATTGAGCTGGCGCTGTGTCATGAAAACATGATGAATTTCCCTGCACTACTCATCGAAACAGAGATAATGGACTGAAAGAATATTTGGAAAACAAGTATGAAACTTGGAGATGAGGATCCACATGATTTTTCTACTGCTACATGTAAAATACTCTCTATCTAGAATCATTCAAACTGCTGTTTGGAGGGGGGATGAATTTTTATGTTTTTGAGTTACTAAGTTTTTCCTTTGTTTAACATTGTTTTTTTTAAATACAGAAATAACTAGAACTAGCATGTGAAGGCTGTCACACCATGTGCCGGGTCTAATTAAAATGTAGTTATACTCATTTTCAAGACATTTTTTCCATCTCGGGCACACCCCTGATCTGCGTTTTGGTCTTTTCTTTAGAAAGAAGGCTTCTTTTGTCTCTAGAGTGCTCCTCTTTCCTCCGCAGTGAGGGAGAAGCATAGTTAGGGTACTCCCTCTCTTATGTTTGTGAGTTACTTTTGTTTTTCATATTCAGTACACAGAACATCTAGACTCTGCCCTTATTAACTCTGTGTGCTGGAGGCTATGCATGTTTATGTGTGGAGAGGTGCATGTGTGTATGTGTGTGCAGAGAGGCCAGAAATCAATGTCTGGTGTTATTCCTCAGGAGCTGTCCACTTAATAGTTTTAGACTGGCATCTGGGCACACTGGTAAGGTTAGACTGGCTGGCCAGTGACACCTGTCTCCACTTCTCTAGCATTGAGGTTCCTAGTGCATGCCACCATTCCTGAGTTTTTCAAACCCAGGTCCTCACGCTTATGTGGAAAGAACATTTCCCAGTAAAGCCATCTCCCCAGAGCCTTACAATTAATAGAAAATAAAGATACTGTCCTATCTTTTTATATTATTTTAAATTTCATTAATAATGATTCTGCCAATTTGTGCTACCTTCTCTCTCTCACCAAGGAGAATGGCTGGTCTCTAATGATGAATGTTAGAGAAGAATGATGAACAGCTCACTTTGATTTCCAGCTCTGTACCACTTAGGAATTGTGTGGGTTTTGGCAGCTTTGTTCTGCTTCCTATGCCTCCATTTTTCTATCCATAAAATGAAATAATCACCACAACCATCTTATTGGATTGTTGTGAAGATAAAATGTAAATAAGAGGCTTTGAGTAGTAGTGGTGCCTGGTCTAAATGAGTGTGCAGTGCTGACCCAATTTGCTGTTATTACCGTCATTGTTGATGTTATTTAGTCATCATTGTCAAATGTATCTGCTGATATCAATTGCCTGATGATAGCCTGCATTGTTGTATCAGCACTGTCTCCAGTGATTCCATGGTAGTCTTGGAATAAAATGAATAGTCATTTCAGTCTGGTGAAAAAAATGGCTTAGTGAGTATGAGGATGCATGGCAATACTGTTAGCCCAAACACAGTAACTGAGAAACACAAATCCAACTATTTGGGGAAGACTGATAGGGAATAAGTTTTCCTGATTGCTGGCCAGTAACCAGTCTTTCTTGATGTTTGTATGCACTGACACCACGCAGCACTCTTTGTTTTGGCATCAATACTGACTATGTTCAAATAAAGTAACATTTCCACCTGGCCCAATCATTTTTGGAAGTAAGTTTGATAACCAGTTTGTAAGCTGACCCATATAAACCCTTGGCTTAAAAATATGCACTATATACCATTGCACTTTAGCAAGCATTGAGAATTGACAGGTAAACTTTATTTATTTTTTACATGGAAACATCCAGTGCCCTGTATCTGGCATTCTTATAGAGATACAGGGGGAGGAGAACAAGTCAGTACAGAGAGAGAAAAGGGACTCGTGGAAAGGAAGCATGTTAGAATTGGTTGGTATATAGGCATCCGTGCCTTGCTCTGTAATAAAATCTCAGATCTGAACAGTCTGGAGAAGTTCAAAGACACAGGGCAGACAGAGTGTGAGCTAATTATTGGCTCAATGCATGGATGATTTGAACATCATTAACATCAAAACTCCAATGAATCATTGGTGTCAGAGTGAACTAGAATTGTCCTGGCTGTTCTAGAACTCACTCTTTAGATGAGGCTGAGCTTGAACTCACAGATATCAGCCTGCTTCTGCCTCCCAAGTTCTGGAATTAAAGGCGTGTGCATCACCACTGCCCAGTGTGCCACTATGTCTTGCTCCCCTCTGTGCTCAGATGATTTGTATCCTCTAGTTTTGACCATTCTGGGCTAGAGATGCTTGCTTTATTGACTCCCAGATGGAGATTTTAGGAAACGAAAAATCTGAATTCCAATTCATCTCTTGGTCTCTGACTTGAACAATAACATATTGAAGGGACTGTTTTCTTTTTCAGTCTAGACAGAATTCAGTGATGTCAACTCCACTGCTCTAGATCCCATGATTTGGAAGGTATATCTTGGGTCTGGCAGCGTGTTGTCAGCTAAAGTGGAAGCGTCAATTTTGTCTTCCTTTATGCTGGAGTCAAGGGCACCCCACACCCAAGTCTGCACAAGCGGGCCCCCCAGGCATGGTTAAGGAATACTGCTAAGCAGCAGGAGCAGACTCCATTAGAGAAGGCAACTGTAGCTGTGTTTCAGCGATTCTGTTTAAAACACCTAATCTCAAAATCACCCCATTTCCAGGCATATTGCCAAATTACAGCAATGTCTATTTTTTAATGCCCATTTAAAATAAGCTCTCTTGAATGTAGCATTATGGCAAAGGTCTTTTTTTGGCATAAAGCCACTTTAGACATCAGGTCACTCCAAGCATTATTTTAAAATAGTGTCTAGACCTTTCAGTAATTTGGGAGTTATTGCCTTTGAACCCAGAAATTGTTAGTGCACTGAGAACATACAGAAATGGTGCTGGCATGGACAATTGCTGCATTTCCTTTCTCAAAGATGAGTTTAAAATTTCACTTGTTCTTCTGTCTAGAATGAACTGTTTTCCTCTGATTTAATCCTTTTCTCTGTTCCTTTCAGATTTACATATTAAATTGTGCTTATAGGGGTGAGGGATATGGTACTGAAGAGGGAGGAAATTAAGTTGCAAGCATATGTTTTTTTTATGTCAAGTATAGCTTAATGAAGTGAAAAGTACAGGTACCATTATGATCTGGGAGGTGGATCACCTAATCTCTGTAGGCCTGAGTAATATAGTCATTGTATGTATTTTATCACCAAACCATAGTACTAAGCTGAATTTTGTCTGCAGTAATTGTGAAGGCTCCAGCCACCACCACAAATGGCCCAAAACCAAGAGAAAATTCTAAGAAATTAGTTATCAAAAATGCAGGTTTGGTTACTCATTCAGTTCCATTTGCTTCTGAAAGTTTATTAGGAAAGCAAATACTTGCAATACTTCCATGAGCAAATGTCCTTTGTCCTGCAAATAAGAACACACAGCTTCCCCCTACCAAGCAGAGATTCTGCTGTCTGTATGGAACTATAAAGATCATGAACTGAGTTAAAACTAGATGAGCTGATGAATCTACTGGGGTAAAATTTCTGGGAAAAAGAAAAACATCTTGTTAGGAAGATCTTCTGAGCTCAATTTTGAGGCTTGTCAGAGAGTTCTGAAATCATAGTCTGTGGTCTTCTGCAAATAGTGACTTGGGGTTTATTAGAAATTTAGTGACAAATGGGGACAAACGTGTCCCTGTATATGATCCCACAAATTAAAAGCAGTACTAGGTATCCACTGTCCTGTTTTTAGCTCAGAGCCTGGGTCTTTCTCCAAGACTGTGGCATCACACATAATAGCTGCTAGGGGATATTTATAAAACAAGGAAGCTGAATCAAGTGTTTATATTTGTGAGAGTAGCTGCCTACACTTCTGACCAGACCTCTTTACTTTTGCATTATACTTCTGGGTTTATCCCTGTTGCTTCACCTCCTTTCTTTCCAAACTTCTATTAAACCCATTTCCACCTTTTTGCTACTGTAATCAACTGTTCAATATTGTTCAGAGCATCAAATTCCATAAGGTCACCTAGTTTGTACTCACTAACCTTGCATGCAATGATTTTCACAGTACAACACAGACGACTAAAACATTGCTTTGTGAGGAAGATGATGTTTTCCCAGATGCAAGGCACTTCCATTTACTTCAGGACTGTGGCCTTTGTGTTATAGATTGGAATCTTAAATTTTGTACCTGTTAAAAGCAAATACATTTCAATGTTTAATGAAAGACATTTTTCTAACTCATTTCTTTTTAAGGGAGTCAATTTAGACATATTCTCATGTATCCCAGGCTGGCCTCTAATTCACTGTGTGGTTGAGGCTGGTCTCAAACTCCTGATTCTCCTGTCTTCACCACCCAAGTGTTGGGATTATAGGCTTGAACTACTGTGCCTGGATCTAACTAATTTATTTGCCATTTTCACTTGCATCTTAGGCTACTTAAGTAGTTGCTAAAACCTCTAATAATTGCTACTGCCAATAATTAAGGTGCTATCACAGCCTCCTTTGATTAGATATGAACAAACACCAATGGCTATGTTATTCTGACCTAGGAAAATTTGATATCCTAACTTCTGTATCACAATGATACTATATTTTTTTCACTTTACTGATTCATAGTTGATATACAGAAAGCATATGTTTGGTTATAAGTGCACAGCCATAAAACTATGATCACAATGTGTGCCATAAGTGTATTCATTCCTTCAAAATCTTTTCTTCTACGTTCTTGATTTATTGTCATTTTATGATTAAAACATAAGATCTATTCTCTTGGTGAAATTTACTACTGGAAAAATATGTTGTATTTCTAGGATTTTTTTCATTTTATATGATTGAAACTTTGTACCCTTTAATTAATAACTCTCTTTTCTTCTCACCTGGTATATAACATCCACCATTCTACTCTCAGCTTCTACAAATACGACTTTTTAAATTTTTTGTTTTACTTTAATGTGTTTGAGTGTTGTGCCTTTCTATATGTAAGAGTACTTTTGTATGCCTGATGCCCAGGAGGCCAGAAGAGGGCATCAGATCCCCTTAAACTAGAGTTACAGGCTATAGTGAGCCATCATATGCATACTGGGAACCAAATTTGGATCCTCTGCATGAGCAATGATGTTTATAGAATATAAGGGCACTTTGCTAAAGGTAAAATTCCATCCCTTTGACAAGCCCACAGGAAAGCTATACAATTGACCTTTGGATGGCAACACTTCCTCCCTTCCCTTAAACTTGGCTGGAGTCCTGATGGGTGGCACCTCTTTTCCTGCTAAGACTTTGCTGCCAGAGCTCAGTGAATGCATCCAAGTATCTCTCTCCCCTCTGAATTAATCGGAATCCTCCAGGCTTCACAAATGCTCCAGTCTTTATTTTTCTTAAGTTTCATGTTGTATCCTCCAGGAGACTGAGTATTTAAAAAAAACTGTCAAGATGCTAGCCATTCTGTCCATCCTCTGCCAGTAGTCCCTTTAAGGACCTGTACTTCGAGGGAAGCCCTGACTTTCAATACAAAATGAAGACTAGATTTTCAATTAAATATCATCATTTTATGGCTACCACAGAGCTATGAGGCCCCATATGTCTATCAATAATCCCTTTCTGTTTGTTTTCTTTTCATTTCCATTCCATTGTGACTGTAAGGCACTGCAGGCAGTGTATTTCTGAAGAAATTACTGTTCTTAAAAGTAACTGGAATGAGTCAGCATTGACCATACTCCTCACACGTTACCCATATAATGGAATTATTTTCTTATCTATTCAGTAGATTCAGTGTAGCCAAGGAACTGAAGCATTAAGCTTATGTATAGTTCAAGTAACAGAAAAGAAAAATGAAATGGACATAGACTATGACAAACAGATGCATCTTTTTTTTCTGTGTATGTAAGAGGAGAGCAGACAAATGTGATATGGCATATATGCAGAGGTCAGAGAACAACTTTGCATATTGGTGTCTCTTTCTACCTTGTTTGATATTGGGTTTCTTTATTTGTGTTGCATACTTCAGGCTATTTGGCTCGTGGGCTTCCTGGGATTCTGCTATCCCTGCCTTCCCTCTTTCTATAAGTGCACCAGAATTACAGATATGTGCTACTGAATCTAGCTTTATGTGTGTCCTAGGGAATTTGAAGTCAGGCCCTTATGTCTGAGTGGCAAGCTCTTTATCCATGAGCCATCCTCCTAGCTTAGATGGGTATATCTTTTCAGGCAATAGTGTGTAGAGGTTTTGTGGAATAATCTCTGGGTTGAGACTGCATGAATTCACATGTTGGCTCTTCTACTTACTCAACTTCTCTGTGGCTCAATTTTCTTTCCTATAGAGTGGAGAAAGCAGTAGATATTTCTTATAGGGTGTTTTAGATAATTATATGAATTAATTCACATAAAATACCTGAAACATTGTCTGACACAGTAAGTGGTCCAAGATTGCTATTTCCCTATTATTCCTGAACCTTATCTTCTAAGTGCCATGTAATATTTAGCCTTGAAGGAGATGAACGTAATGGTAACAGCATTGTACACATAACCAAAAGTCCTGTGTTCCATCGCTGCTACCATGAACCACGCAGCTCTATTACTTAGATCCAGTCTTAATTTCAGCTAGCTCATGTGTGAAATTGGGATAATAATGTTTCCCTTAGCTACATGTATGCACCAGTGCACATACACACACATACTTTCAGTGATGGAGAAGGAAGCATATAATTAAAACAGAATAACAATTTCCAGCATCTGAAGTGATATGAGTTACTTTAAAGATATGTAATGGTGACTTGGTGACCTATATACTGTCTATATTTAAGCTATGAAAGATTCTAAGAACAAAGTGCACTTTTCATATACACATGATATTTTGTGTTTTTCAACAGCTGACAATTACAAGCCTTTAGTGATCAGACAGTTTTGTACTCTATCCACAGTCTAGCAGATAGTATGCATTCAATAAATATTAAATGAAACAAATTTATGTAAATAATGTAATCAGTCTAATGAGACAACTAAAATAGCTCCCAAATGATCTTTAGTTTTTAAGTAATTGTTTAATATTGCTGACATCACAATGAGAGGGGCCTGTGTTTATTTAGATGCCTAACAAGTTGATATTTATACTGGCCATAGACTTGAGGGACAGGAGGAGAAACAATTTTAGGCCCTGGGTCACATCTCACCAATCAGTCTCTTCTTACATAAGAGAACAACATGTGTCTCCTGGCTCCCTGTAACAGCTGAATAG
The DNA here is from genome assembly GCF_017639785.1 of Mesocricetus auratus. NCBI lineage: Eukaryota > Metazoa > Chordata > Mammalia > Rodentia > Cricetidae > Mesocricetus > Mesocricetus auratus. Next base: position 101,060,488 of record NW_024429188.1, on the reverse strand, counting down.
ACTATTGTTACATGGACAGCTCAGTGATACACCTGCTTAGTTAATGAAAGAATTATGCCTTCAGAGGAGTGTGCATATGTAGCCTTTAGGCAACTCAGATTTGGTACTTCCTGTTACTGATGGGAGCAAAGAGGAGACTGTTCTTTCCAGTAACTGTGGGGAAGAGCATGCTATCTGTTGCTTTGTTGTCATTAAAGTTTTGGCTGTGAAGTACTTGTGGAAATGCCAAATTTTATACAAATCCTTACTAGCAAGTTACAGACAAAAGTCTCTTTAAGAACAAAGGTTGGAGGGATAGAGAGATTGCTCAGTGATTAAGAGCACTTGTTGCTTTTGCAGCTTACCACTGTCCAAAAAGAAAAAAAAACATATGTGTTAATTGGTCTAACAACATAGAAGCTCCTCTAGGTAGTTTGCTCTTTATGTCAATAATTTAAATTACATTGAGCAGAAATAGAGATTCTCGTTAACTAAAGTCACTACAGGAAGGTTTGCATGCTAACTTTTAAATGACACAACTCCCTCTTAATGGAACAGAAACTCTCATTCATTAGTTCTCCCTCTAAAAGGCACATTTTTAATTTTTCTAAGCTTTGTTAGAAAGTACTTAAAGGAAGAAAACACTTACACTTGGTTCATGAGTCATGATAATGGATTATATAGCAAAACTTCCAGAAGTTTACAAAAAAAGAACCAGACCTAGAATATGATGTGATAGTGTGTTTGTTCATTTGTTTTTGATTCAGTTAAAACAAGCCATTATTTTCACAGTTGTGTCTAGCAATCCATGTGCCCTGTCATAGTCTCTGGAGCATGACCTTTTCCTTAATCATTTCGTGTATGAATTCTTAAAGAAACTGCAGAACTTTACTTCTTTGGATAGCATTGGGCTTTCCTTTGGAAAAAAAAAAAGACTGAACTGAAGTTCTGAGAATATGACACCAGTGTCTCTTTTAGTGGATGTCACTTCTTAGGCACGGGGACCCTGAATGAACAAGATTTGATTGAGATCTGGCTAGTCCAAATGAAATCCTGGAAGACAGAGGAGAATGGGAAAAGACTAAGGATCATGTCTTAGAAAAGCTCATCAGGTTGATAGTGTGAAAATGCCTGGCTACAATATTCTTTTACAATAGCTAAGGTTATTCTTGGTGTGCCCACAATCAAATGTGACTTTTACAGGACAAATTGTTATTAAAATCAAGCTTTATCAATATCAAAAAATAAAAGATTTTCCTTCGAAGTATTTGTACACTATTCTGTCTAAGTCACCCAGGGATGTCTTATTCCTGTATCCATATGAATGCATGCATTTTTAGTCCTGTTGAGACCAGTCATATTAAAGCCTACCTCATTTTAAGTTGTTAGGTACATTTAACTTCAGTTTTTAAGGTGTAGGTTAAAGACGTGTGAAAAGAGGACTCTAGTAGCAGCTGAAAGGGCCCCACCCTTTTATAAGCTGGGATGCTTCTGTAATTGCCACCACAGCCATGAGACGAGGTTATTACAACTGTATTTTGTCTTCCTCCATGTCCTTATTTACCTACTTGTTTATTTGAATTCTACCTTATTCCCCAAAGAATTTTAAATTCTCTTTAAGACTGCACACAATGAAAATGAGGTGCACTGTAACTAAAATACCCAGGAACCCTCAAGCCAGCGGAAAAATAACAGATAGGAAAGACGGAGTAAGGTTATGACACAAAACACATGACATGAAGTTTATTGTGCTTGATAGAGAGAGGCTATAAATTTAGCTGTAAGCTTTCAAGTCATAAATGTGAGGAGGGAAAAATTATGAGTTACATGACTCACAGAGTCCAGAAGGTGAAAGCAAACTAGTTGTTCAGAAAAACTAATGGACAGTAAATGATAAGAGCTAATTGGGCTAATTGGGCAAAAGTGTGGTCAACTGTTGCAGGCTCATAAATTTTCTAGTACAGATTTTCACTTCTTGCTTCTGAAGACCCTTGCAATAAATCATTTTAATTGTCTTCTCTAGTCTGTAACAGCCTTTGGAGGAAAATTTATCTACCTATCTGTCAATTTATCCATCCATCCTCTATCATTCTTCCATCTACTTTTCTGTCTATCCATTCATCCATCCATCCACTCATCCATATCTATCTATCTATCTATATCTATCTATCTATTGCCTATCTCTAATGACACATGTAATAGCCCATGAAAATGCATTTCTTTCATTCAATCATTTCTTTACTCTAATTGGTATACATTGTATTTAGAAGCCTAGGTAAAAGGTAAAAACTGAGACTATTTAGGTTTATAGGCTGCTCCTAGTCCTGCATAAATAAATGACTTATATTTAATAGCAATTCATTCCTAAACTTAGTCAGTTCTGATTAAATTACTGTGAATTGTAAAGCACACAAAATTACAACAGAAATTGAACTAATGTTCTATGAACTATTTTCAAAAACCCTTACCTACAACCTAAACTTTCTGTTTCTGTGTGACTGGTTTTTAAAAAACCATTCAGTATTCGAAAATAACATTGAAATGTGTTACCTGTTTGGGTGTTTTGGTTCATTAATTTTGTGCAGTGGTTTTTCCAACTAAAATTACATTAATGTCATATGGCATCTATTGTATGCTAAAACTCCCTTTTTCGTGAACAAAATGTCAAAGCAGATTGAAGGAAAAAAGAGGGAGTGACTTAATTGTGTTCAGTGGTTCTCATCACTAGTTCCATCAAAAACTGAGTTCTTAAGTTCTGGCACTTTGAAAATTTAATAGATGTTCCTTAAAACAGTTTTAAATTTGAAAGAAATAGGGGAAGCACAATCTCCGGATAACATGATAAAAATGTTTTGTTTTATAAGAAACTGCCTGCCTGTCATTTAAAATAGCTGTATCATCTTGTATTCTCACAAGATATCCCAGTGTCTGTTGCTGTTGCTCTACACCAGAGGTTCTCAACATGTGGGTCTAAATCCTCTGAGGAGTTTCCCCAAACCATCAGAAAACACAGATATTTACGTTACGACTCATAACACTAGCAAAATTACAGTTATGGAGTAGCGATGAAGATAATTTTAGGGTTGGGGTCACCACAACTCTATTAAAGGGTCACAGCGTTAGGAAGATTGAGAACCACTGCCCTAGACCCTTACAGCATTTGGTATTGTCAGTTGTCTGACTTAGCTATTCTAATGCCTGTACAATGGCATCTCATTATTACTTTACTTTTTAATTCTGTAAAGAAGTGTGGTATTGAACATCTTTTCTCTATTTGTTTGGGATCTATGAATCCTCTTTGGAGAAGTGACTCTTCAGATATTTTGTCTATTTTCTAAGAGGGTTTTTGTTACTGTTATATTTTATTTTACACCTTAATTCATCAATTTACTGACACTTAGGCTTTAATTCAGTGTCTCACTGATGCTAGGGAAGGTGTTCTACCACTGAGACATTGATCAGTTAAGAAAAAAGAAACAGGAAACAAGTTTTATCTTCTTTATTCACCATTGATACCTCCCTCCCTTCCAACTTTCTTATTCATCCTTCCTGCAGAATTAGTAATTGTAATTAGTTTAAATATTTCTAGTCCATCTTTAAAAAAACTCCCTCCATTTTGTCTGAGAAAGTTCTTATTTCTTTTTCACTTCTGTAGGAGTGTGTTGCTAATTTAGAACTCTAGATCAACAGGCTTCTCCTTCGTTCCACCCTTTTAACGGTTCTGCTATACTGGTTTACTTGCATGATTTCTGGTGACATTGATGCAGTCTTATCCTTATTGAGTCCAAAACCTCCTTGGCCACTTTCAGTTATATTTATTTATTTATTTATTTTGGTTTTTGGAGACAGGGTTTCTCTGTATTGTTTTGGAGGCTGTCCTGGAACTCCCTTTGTAGACCAGGCTGACCTCGAACTCACAGAGATCCACCTGCCTCTGACTCCCGAGTGCTGGCATTAAAGGCGTGCGCCACCAATGCCCGGCCACTTTCAGTTATCTTTGATTTCGTGCAGTTTGAATGTGTGCCTCTATGTTGACATTTTGGTCTTCACTCACCTTGTTATTTGAGTTTCCTAGACTTTTGAATGGTGTCTCAAGAATTTTGAAAAGTTTTTTGGCCATGATGTCTTCAAATACTTCTACCCAATAATCTTTTTTCCTCCTTTACAATTCTACACAATTCATATTTTACAAATTCCATCTTCCGTTTCTTAGGTATTCTCATTCCTTCCTTCATTTTCCCCATTTTGGTTAGTACGGTTTATGATTTTTCACCAAGCTCACTGCTCCTATTCTTGGTTGCATCTACTACACTGATGAGCCCTTGAAAGATATGCCTCATTTCTGTTTCAGCACATTTTATTTCTAGGATTTCCTTTTGACAGTGGTTATACTTTTCATCTTTGATTTTAAATCGCCCATATGCTCTGGCATATTCTATACCATAACTGAATATGGGTTCAGTGATTTTTCTGTCTTCACCCTATGTCTTCTTTTCCTTGCCTTTTAACGTAGCTTATGATTGCTAGTTTAATAAATGCACTTTTAATGTGAATTTTATGTTAATCTGGCTAGAGGCTAAGGTATTCAATGCATGTTGTAACTGTGATATAGGTCTAGGTGCTAGAGACTTCATTTTCTTCTACTGTCTGTTAAATTTTTTTCTCACACTAGTTTCAGGGTTCTCCAAGAACAATTTCTTTGTTATCCTAAGTATTTTTAAGCATTGTTACAGCATGCCTGATGTGTTCATGGGCATACACATGCCTGGATGTGTGTCATAGGGTGCATGGTTAGGTCAGAGGACAACTTTGAGGGCTTGATTCTCTTCTTCTGCTATGGGTTCAAGGGACTGAATTCAGGTCATCGGGCTTACATGGCAAATATGTTTACCCACTGAGCCATCTCTCAGGCCCTAAGAACTCTTTCTCAAATAGTGTTTGTATCTTATATCCTTCTCTATTGTAGTGTACTGTTACCCAACTTTAGGTACACTGTTGCTGTGCTAAGGTATAAGGGGTATGCAAACTGTCTACGATTTAATGATCAAGTGCATTATGTTACTTTGTTCTAAGTCTTTGGGCTATGACCTTCAGAAGGTTTTTCCTTGTCCCCTTTCCCCCTAAGATATGATAGGGAAGCTACAGGAGGCCAAGCTATTAAACAATTTTCCTTCAGTTACATGATACTTTGGTAATGTTCTGTATCCCTTGAAAGTCACATATTTGTTATGGAGAATACATGAATTAATTTTCCCTCCTGTATTCAGAAGGTGAGTTTTCTTTTTCTTGCATGTGAGACCCTGTGAAAACTTTCTTGGAGTAAAACCCAGAGAAGGATAATAAATCTGTAAGTCTAAGACTCATAAGTTTTTAACTCCTCTCTCTCTCTCTCTCTCTCTCTCTCTCTCTCTCTCTCTCTCTCTCTTTGTGTGTGTGTGTGTGTGTGTGAGAGAGAGAGAGAGAGAGAGAGAGAGAGAGAGAGAGAGAGAGAGAGAGAGAGAGAGAGAGAGAGAGACGCATGCATGTAGAAGCAGAGCTCAACCTTGGGAGTCATCTCTCAGGCATCATTCGCATTACTTTTGGGGGATTTTCTTTGCTTGCTTGCTTGCTGTGTTCTTGTTTGTTTTTTGCTTTTTTGAAGACTAGATCTTCCCGGTCTAGAGCTCTCTAAGTAGGTTAGACAGACTGGCAAGCAAAACCAAGGATCCTCCTGATACCACCTCTCCAGCACTGGGATTATAAACTCATGCCTCTAAGGCCAGATTTTTTTGCATAAATTCTGGGGATTGAATTCAGATCTTTAATGCTTTCCCAGCAAGCCCTTTTACCAACTGAGCTGAGTTTTTAGCTATGAAGCTAATCCACATTTAGGCTCTAACAATTAATCAAGATTAAACATCTGCACTTTTAAATTGAGGTCCTGGAATCCAACTAGAAATAGTACCTGTATGGGTCCTATAACCTCAAAGCCTTAGTTTCCTCACCAGTTTAAAAACAAAGATTCCAAACACAAGTGGTTATGTCATAGGTGCAAAATAGTCTAGATAGACATATGTGTGCCCTAGATTCTGGCATGGACCTTGCAGGGGCCCATGAAAATTTATTTTTCCTTTTCCATCTAAATACCTGTACTTGAAAATAAAGCCTATTTTCAGTTCATGCCATTATGACGTATTCATCCTAGGATCATAAAAAAAGTTCTCATAAAGTAGTTGCCATCCTTGCAGTGCTGGAAAACTGCCTTGAAAAAAAATAACTGGTTTCTATAACAATTGCTTACTCTACAGACCTTGAAAGGAATTCCATGGTTCATTTACTTTTCTTGTCTTTCAACCCCAAGTATATTCTCCTTTTTAAAAAATATACTCAGCTGCCTACTGAGAAGGCACATAAAAGCCCATTTCATTTAGTGTAGGTCTGAATGCAGGAACACCAGCACTGTATACTAAGGATAGATAGCCATTCTGCTGCTGTGGTAGACTATAGATCTTGAGTGGGGGTAAGCAGAAGACATTGTTGAACCATTTAAAGACAATCTGTACACTCCCTTGAAACTATGTCTTAAAGCATCGAACTTTAAGGAGAACATTGGCAACACTAGCATCTGTGGTGATAAGGATGGTGATAGGAACATTTAGAAATCTAGGGATTGGACTGGTGAGATGCCTAAGCCTTTCACCAAGCCTGACAATGTAAGTTAGATCCTGATTCCAGGGAATTCACATGGTGTTATGTGAGAACTGATTCCCATAAGTTGTCCTCTGCAAGCATGCTATCACACACACACACACACACACACACACACACACACACAAAATGTAATAATAATAAAGAGAAAATGGAAACTTCTGCATCTGGGCATATCTCAATTTATTAAATCCATTTATTTTAATCTGTAGATTATAAAGCCAGTGGGTGTTTTTGAAGACAAGTTCTTCATGGTAGCTCTGATTCTACTAGATTTACTCTAGTGTTGACTGGACATAAATCTTCACTTCAGCCAAGGAAAGAGAAAGAGGGAAGTCACCTCTAGCTAAAGTATACATGATTATCTGACTGTGTTATCAATGGAATTATACTCCCTTGCGTTTACTCCTGCCCTTGACTTTATTTTATGAACCCTCAAAAATGACTGAAGAAAGCCAAGCATTTGTTTTCACCTAGTATTGCTTTCTATGAGACCAAGTGAAACCTTTATTGAGCCCTTGTGCTTTGGTTTGCTGTCATGTGATACAGAAGCAAGGGAACTGGGCAGAATCCAGAGATGTGCCAAATCCATTCTGAGACGTAGACTCTGCTGTAGAAAGCACATTTGAGCTTGTTGTTCAATATGGACCCCAGCCTTTTCCCCCTGCAATATGTGCTGTTGTTGTTTCTGTAGACGAGTTCATGATCTTTTGTAATTTTCTTTTTCTATTGATCCAGCAGTGCTAGCAACAGAACTTTGAAAAAGAAATGTTATTGGCAGGAGGATGTGTGGGCTTTTCCTGCCGTGTATCTTGTATATTATAGCATGAGTACAGCACAATTCAGGTAAAATTCGCTTCGCAGAGAATTCATTTTTGTGACCTGGATGATTGAGACCTATAGGGGTAACCTGTCTGCGAAGCAGTCTTCGCCCTTTTCTTACTTCATGCTGCCCCAAGGCAAAGGTGAAAGTGCCGTTCTGCTTTATTGGTCTTTGGGTTTCAATTTCTTCTGGTACATTTTCATTCAGAGATGAGAAAGCCGATGGGAAAATGATGAGTTTAAAATAGAACTTAACTTTCTACAAAGATTTTTTGGAATTGTGTCTAGGCTGCAAGTTTGAGGGCAGCTAGGGTGTAAACGTCACTTAGAGACACTGGTTGGAATAGATTACTTCTACTGTGCAACTGTGTGACCTTGGGGAAATATGTCCATTCTACTGAGACTCGATTTCATCATCTGTTAAATCAGGGTTTATAATACCAAATTCAGAAGGTTATTGTAGAAAGCAGCTGTCATAATGTTCTTGTACATGGTTTGTAATCCCCAATCTGTATGGCCAGTAAATATTTCTTTTTGAGATATAGTCTCACTGTGTAACACCGGCTGGCCTGGAATTCCCTGTGTAGATCATACTGGACTTGAACTTCTGCCACTGCTTCACAGATGTTGGGATTCTAAGAGTAAGCCACTGTGTTTGATCACTTGTGAATATTTCTGAGACAAGGATGGTATATCATTAATGTCCATCTAGCTTATATATCCATAGCACCTGACACATAATATAATTCTACCTAAAGTTAAAATGATTAGACAATTTAAAATATCAAATTTTCTGATGATTTGAGTGGCTAGTCCTTTGCACTGGGCTAGATGATTACATAACTTCATTCAACATTTCGATTCAAGGATGGAAAAGTAAGTAACAAGGATAAAGTTTCTAAGAATTCTTCAATGTTCCGAACAAAAGAGAACAAACAAGTGACCATGTAATGATTGACAGAAACGAAAAATTTGCTCCTCTGGAGTCACCCAGTTGCAAAATGGAAGGCATCAACAAACACTGGTGCCTCTCAGTGGTGCTGAAGCTGCCCTCAGACCAATAACCTGTCCCTATAGTCTCAAAAACTTTTGTAGATGGGTGAGTTCTAATTGAAATTCGTTTTAGGACTCTGGTGGACTTGAAAACTCTTTAGAATTACACTGGCACCTCTCTAACATGGCTGGGCTTGTGATGAGCTCCAGGGAATAATCTGGGGAGTGAGTTCTAACTTGTGAGGGATCTAGGGCAGATGGCACTTGTTCAGCCTAGAGCTCACTTCTGCAACAGATGACTGAAATGTTGGGCTAAGTGATCCCAAGGAATACAGTCTCTCTAGTAGTCTGAAGGTAGTAATAATTTGATTTTTCAAGGCTCATGAATTGGCAACATTTAGAGTGCATCTGTCATGGACTTTTGCATCTTAGGAGGAACTGAAAGTACCAGCATAAAATATGAGGAAACGTCTTTTTTTAACTCTTACTTTCTTTTAAAAAATCTTTTGCTGTGTGTTTTTTTTCTTTTCACACATAAATGTGACACTCTGGTTATTTGGAATAATTTGTGTCTAGAATATTTTGGTTTGGGGAAAATGGGATGACACAACACTACTACTTTCTCTCTCAAAGCAGTGACACTAATTGGGCTTTATGCCAAGGGGCTGAAGCAGCAGATGTAATCTTGAATTTGTGGTCTCTGGAGACTGGATGAGGCTTCCAAGCCATGTAGAAGCTGAGCTTACTGAGAAAGCTTAGCAGTTATCCTTTCAGATGTTCAGCTTGCAATTAGTCACTACCAAATGAATAGATAAGTGCCTGGATTTTTTCCCCACCCCGATACCCATTCAGTGGGCAAATAACTTCTCCAGGTCTGGCAATCTGTCAGATAACTCCTTCTAAAGTTATTTGGAGAAAATCTACCCAAAATGATTGAATTTGAGTTATCTTTTGTTCTTAGCTAATAACTTTCCTCTCCTATGGGTTTGAACAGGCTCAAATTTGTTATGAGTTTATATAGTATATGCTCTGTCAAATATTTATCTCTGTCTAAAAATGAAATGTCTTTAAATGCAATTTCTTTTTAACTGAATGAATCAATGAGAAAAAGAGAAATAACTTCTTATTTAGCCAATTTTAATCAATATTGTCATGAAAGGCTGAAGTGTTAACTGAATCCTGGCTGTTGTCATTTGAAATACAATTTGTGTGTTTAAGAATTTATGTGCACATCAAAGTTTGGACCTCACATTCAAAAGGAAAATTGATTTATGGGAACAAACAACTGCAGGAATATAGGTAATGCCAGAAATGAATGTGAGTCAATTATTTAAAGCAAAATGCACCTTAATAACCAAAACAACAGAGACATATCAAAGTCATTTATACCCTGAATTTCATGCTTTAATTTTTGGGTGTCTTTTTTATCCTGTTTTACAGAGGCCTTTGAAATCGTTGTTCGCCATGCCAAGAACTACACCAATGCCATGTTCAAGAACAACTACCCCAGCCTGACTCCACAAGCTTTTGAATTTGTGGGTGAATTTTTCACAGATGTGTCTCTCTACATATTGGGTTCTGATATCAACGTGGATGATATGGTCAATGAACTGTTTGACAGCCTCTTTCCAGTCATCTATACCCAGATGATGAACCCAGGCCTGCCCGAGTCAGTATTAGACATCAACGAGTGCCTCCGAGGAGCAAGACGTGACCTGAAAGTATTCGGCAGTTTCCCCAAGCTTATCATGACCCAGGTTTCCAAGTCACTGCAAGTCACTAGAATCTTCCTTCAAGCCCTGAATCTCGGAATTGAAGTAATAAACACTACCGATCACCTCAAGTTCAGTAAGGACTGTGGCCGTATGCTCACCAGAATGTGGTACTGCTCTTACTGCCAGGGACTGATGATGGTTAAGCCTTGTGGTGGTTATTGCAATGTGGTCATGCAAGGCTGTATGGCAGGTGTGGTGGAGATCGACAAGTACTGGAGAGAATACATTCTGTCTCTTGAAGAACTCGTGAACGGCATGTACAGAATCTACGACATGGAGAACGTGCTGCTCGGACTCTTTTCCACAATCCATGATTCCATCCAGTATGTGCAGAAGAACGGAGGCAAGCTGACCACCACTGTAAGTATCAATCTTCGGTTTTCTAAGGAGCTGTCCTTCATTGTGGTGGTGGGTGGGGTGACCTCCCCAGCAGCAGATACTGATAGAAAAATAGATAAAGGAAAGCAATGAGTAAGCAAGGATGACAGGTGGGCTGAATGAGCTCACAGAGATAAGCCACATGTTAAAACTACAGGCTACAGAATCATAATGCCAGGCTTTGAATTCTAGCTCCACATACTTCCTGGCTGTAGAGTATTGAGAACTAATTTCATCTTTATGCATCTCATTTTTCTAACACATGTAAAAAGGATAGCATGTATTCAGACATTTAGCATCTGTGTGGTAGATGGTAAATCTTTATTAAATGTAAGCTTTTCTTGTTGTTATCATGATTGTTATGGTAATACTCTGATATTTCCTCCCTCTTATAAACCCAATTGCATAGTTGAGTTAGTGGAAGAGACATGATTGGGAAACTGGAATTTTCATTCAGCTGTCCTCACCCTTTATTGTGATTCCGCTTTGTGATCTTCCTCACATATACCACATTACCATGCTGGAGAGTGATTTTAAAGAGAAGAGATTCAACTAGTGCCTACTAACTAAACCAAAATAAGGATGTAAGAAAAGCAAAACATCCATGTTCCCCAACATTCATGTTTGCAGCCTTAATTACACCAGTCTAAGGCTTATGGGGTTTGTGATGGGAGAGGAACAGTTCTGCCAGTGAGATAGCAGCTTGCCTGACTTCTAGGAGAGTTTGCCATAGGACCATAAGAGAAAAGCACTTCTAATGTAGAGCAGAACATACAACCAAGAGCTTCCAGCTATGGCATTTTAAGACAATGACTGATTCCTAACTGCTGCCAGCTTCGTAGGAGGATGTGGCAGAGCGGTGAAATACACTACTATTGTTGAGCTCCTGCTACATATCAGGTGCTCTGTTGGCCAGTGTGCATCTTATATTACAGACATCCATGCAATGGCTCCCAATATTGTACACATTGCACATGGGAGGGGTGAAGCTTAGAGGGCTTAAGTGCCTTCCAATACCTACAAGCTTGTCATATAGAAGGGGCTTGGATTCAAACCCAGGTTTGACTGGGCCTTGCCAGCTCCTGCTCTTAGCTTCTCTTCAGTGCACTGCTGTGTACTCTGAGCCTTTGCTTATCCAGAATGTAGAGAGCAATGTGGGCTAGTTAGCCTTGTCTTTAAACTCTGGAAGTGCAAAGTGATAGGGCTAATTTGTTTCTTTGGTGAATTAAACTAGGAAGGAGGACAGAAATGATACAATCCTCAGCGTGGCTACTTATGGAGATGCTTTAATTGCCCCATTCACAGTGTTGGCCATTTAAAACCCATTTGCTCAGGAAATATTTTATAGTAAAATGAACAGAAATGCCCTATCTAACGATGGTGTTCTTCGATGGCTAATTATTCCCTTGACTGCTTTATAATTCGAGGCCAGATTCTGGGGCCTTATGCAAAAGTCAATTGCACAGAACTAGAAAAATGAAAAGTAAGTGCATTCATATGTTCATTCACTAACATTGATTGAGGGCTCACGTGTGTCCATCACCAACCGAGGGTGTCGGAGTGTGAGCATGTCTACAGTAAGAAGAAAATAACAAGACTGTATTTAAAGATGACTGTAGCATAATGGGTCTGAAAGGCATGTTTCCTTCCCCAAGTGCTCTTAAAAACAAAAAGATAAAGTAGGAGGGTACAAGTGCCATGTGCCCGTAGACCCAGTACTCAGGAGACTGAGGCACGAGGAGTGGGAGTTTGAGAGGACTTCAAGGGTTAATCTAAGACCATGTTTCCAAAAAAATCAAAAAAGGAGAAAAACAAAACAAAAGAAGAAGCAAGAAAGAAAATTAAGTGCACTGTTTTAATGATGTTTGGACATGCAGGTTGTTGCATGAACATTTAACATCTTCTTTATGCATGGAACTTTGTGAAGTGCTGGGCATTCGGAACTTTGCAAGACAATACAAAGTCTTGACATGTCACAGTTTCACTGGTTGATGGACCTGTAACTGAATAACTTCCACCATATTGAACATTTTACTGTGGTGTGAACGTTGGAAAGACTCTGTGAGAAATGAAATAGTCTAATCCCATTCATTTGAAAATGGAGAAATAAAGTCTCAGGAGGCATACCCAGAGTTATTTAGCTAATAAAAGAGCCAGAAGCAGAATCCAAGATATTCTCCTGCTGCAATCTAATATTCTTTCTGCCATATCACTTTGTCCCTCAGCAGACCCTTCCAGACTTTCACTCTAAAAGCACCATTAGGATTTTGCAAAGACATACTGAACTTAAATTACATAGCTATTTCAGGCTTTCAGACCTGCTGCATTTTAGGTACATGTACATGTAAGCGTGTGCTCGTGCACATACCTAACATACAGTAGGGGAGTACATTTTGTGTCATTGTTATTCAGGAGGAAAGGCCTTAGCTGTCAAGAGGTGCTCAGTGATGCAGTCCCTTTCTGTTTTGGCCATTAAGGGCCTGATTGCTCCCAGCTCCCATCTAGTTATGAGAGCGTGAAGTCTGCCATCCCCTGAGAATGCCTGAACTAAGCCAGAAAGCATATGTGTACTGCTTCATTGCTGTTATATGATCACCAAGACTAGGCCATCTGTATCACCTGGTGGGGGTTAGGGAATCATTGGTTGGGTATGTTCCAGCCACACTCTGTATAGGCTCCAAGCAAGCAGGACTATTTATTAGGGTGAAGAGAACTATGGGCTTGACAGACTGAAGCACTCCTTTCATATTAACAAACCCACAGAATCCCTCAAAGCAAAAGCTGGTTGAAAATTAAGTATTAATAAGATTCTGCTGGCACACCCTTAATTCTTTGTGTTGATAAAATGGGAATACCACAGAGTCAAACCTTTCTTAGGTTCAGTTGTGCCAAGAGCTATCTCAAGTCATGCCTTTCCTGAGTTGTGGAGGCAGAGCAACTTTCTTGACTAGCTGTATGCATCATGGGTAGAGGTGTCCATCCAGGGATGTTGTCTAGTTGTTAGGGTTGGTGGCTATAATCCATCTCACATCCTGAAAATTGTTTTGGTCTTCTATATAGGTGTGACACTACTAGACTTTCATAAGTATGACCTGTAGTGCTTTAGCTTTTCCAAGGGTGGGTCTCAATCCCATAGCCTACCAGGAGAGCACATGTGGTCAATGTCGGAGTCTTATAACTGGTAGCACTCCTGAATGTAGATGTTCAGTTCCCAAACTTGTCTCATCATCCCAACCAATGGGAGACCTTTTTAAACATATCCCTGGAATCAAAAACCAGAGATTCTGATAACACAACTCTATGGAGAGGATAGAGAACTTGTCGCTTAAATGGTGTCCTAGTTGCTCCTGATGTTCCCTTAGGAACATCTGGCTACTTTGTTCGACAGATGAAAGATTGAGAATTTGAAAATGAATAGCTCAGACACTGTAGGCTGTTTAAGACAAAGCTAGAATGATATTCCATCTCTAAAATGGGGCTGTTATATGGATGTTAAATGAATTGTTAGATTTAGAAACTGCAAGTACTCACTAAGCCCCAGTCCAAGCTGCTAGGTGCCCAGTGCAGAATGACTTTTTCTTACCCCCTCTATTATTTTAAATTATGTATATAGGTGTGTTTGAGTTTAAGTGGGTATGTGCATGTGAGTGCAGGTACCTTTGGAAGCCAGAGGTATGGATGGGATCCCCTAGAGCTGGAGTTATGTAGTTATCAGACAGTTGCTTGATATGGATACTGGGACTAGAACGAAGGTCCTCGGGAAATCTGCACGTGCTTTTAACCTCTGGACCATTTCTCCAACCCATTTACACTTTTCTAAGCATTGGAGAACAAACCCAAAGAGTCACATGTTCCAGGAAAATGTCCTATCACTGAGCTGTAACCGCAGCTCCTTAAACTGTATGCATATGTAGGAGGATAAGGGAGGAGAAAGTGTGGGAGAGAAGTTTCTATACTGAAAAGTCCTAAGAAAAGGTATTAATAAGAATTATCCGTTCTGATCTTAAAATGGATATGGAATCAAGGATACATATCTTTCCCCCAAGCAAGTATTGAGCTTTTGATAGTAGTTGGATGAAAATCTCACTGTAAAAATTGATCAGCATGATATTGAATTCCATATTTTATATCTTGAAGCAAGTGTAGATAAGTACAGATTATAATGCATATACTTTCAGCATTGCTGATTACCATGGCCTTTTTTCCAGTACAGAGCACATAGCCCAGGTTTGTGTACATGTTAGGCAACTACTCTACCAGTGACCTTCATTCCCAGCCCCTATAGAAAGTCTTCTTAAAATTCTATCGTTTCCATCTCGAAATCACTTTGATTGTCATTATCATATACCTACATGTAGATCATATGTATTTCATGTATAATTCATTCATTTATTAAATGTTTGGTGTTTATCTTTCTCCCAAAAATGTTTCCAAAAACTTTCTATATCTGATTTCATTGACTGTCTTAACTCCACAAAGTAATTGCTCATATACTCTTTTTGGTTTATTTTTGAGATTGAAATTTAGTTACATTTCTCCCTTCCCTTTCCTCTCTCCAAACCCTCACACATACTCTTCCCCGCTCTCCTTCAAATTCATGCTCTTACACTCCTGCCTGGCTATTGGTACATTTCCTTTTTTCCAGTTATACCCATCTACTTTCCTTATTGATTCTCCTTAGCATGTCCCAGTGTTAATGTTTCTGCTGCACAATTTCATTACCTGGCTTTTGAGGTTTCATTGAAAGTTGTGCAAAACACAACCGCTTCTGTCACTGACATTTCTCCTTTCTTCCCTCATTGTGACTCACTTTAGCACTCCCTGAATGCGATTCTGGGAATGTCTATTGAACTTTTCCTTGTGGAAGCACTGTGGTGGGTGGACACAGTCATTGTAAAGAGGCCAGGAAAGATGACCGTGAACCATTCCTTTGCCCCATTCAGGGCTCACTCAGCCAGCCGTTCATAGAACTCAGATTCAGTGCTGGGTCTGTCTGATTTCAAAGCTCTTGCTCGTTACCATGACTCTATATTGCTCTCTCAAACACTTCCATTCTCTATTCACTAGAATCTTCATTCCCCAAACGCAACCTAAATAGGTTTTTTATTATATTATTTAATATCCTGTATTACTCCCTACTGTTTTTCCAGCTGCACAATCGTTTTTTGAATTCATTCTCTCTCCTTGGAGACTCTTGCTCTGCTATTTCCCAATGAAGAAATAAAAGACATGAGGGTTTTTTTTCATGTTCCTAACACTTAAAGGCACAGAATAGCTTCTAAGAGAATATGTATGTAGGTGCTACCTAAAGTCTATATGAGTGTTGCCAGTAGATGCTACCTAAATTCTATGTGAGTGTTGCGAATGGTGAGAAATCTATTAAGTTTCAGTTGCAGTGTTGAATCTCCCACCCATTGGGACAACAGATACTTGTTTGGTTTCATCTGGTTTGGCTTGGTTTTTGCAGAGATGGAGCCTGGGCCCTTGTGCATGCTAAGAATACTCTAACACAGAGCTACATTTCCAGCTAGATGCAACAGTTTTCATTGTATCTGGTATTTATTCTAAATAGCAAAAGTTCATTCAGATCTCTACTCTAGAATTTCCTTATGTAGTAACATTGCCTACTGAGAGCCTAACATGTACCAGTACCCAGGTACACCCATTTCTTTGGCTAGAATGTTTGAAGAGGCAATGCAGTCAGTATTTATTCATGTATGGTAGGAAGTTTTGAGGCACGCTTTCCTGTTGATCTACAGTAATAATTCACTCTATCAAATGCTTGCATTTTCCTGTCTTTGTAAGTGCTGTAACTCATCAGAATTTCCAAGATTAGCCTTACCTTTCTTCTCTACTTTTGAAGGCTGAGGTTATTTCTCAGATATCAAATTGTCAGTGGTTTTCTCCTCATGCTATCACTGCACTTTCATTTTTTAGTCTCAGATAGAGATACCTTCTCTGAATTCATAGAAGCTGTTTTCTGTTCTGAAGGGATTCAGAAGTGATAAATCCAGCAAATATCTCAGTACAGTGTGTGCAGGCCAGCATCTGGAACCACAGTAAGCAATATTATTCAAATGAGATCCATTTCTGAAATGACAGAAAATTTACATTTGTCATCCTTTCTTACAATTCACAATAAAAGTGTCTTTAATTATTTCCACTGGAAGAAGGTTGTGGTTTTGTCTTTTGTTTTGTTCTGAGACTTGGTTTCATTCACAGCACAGGCTAACATTGAACTTGTGGTCCTACTGGCTTAGCATGCAAAAGGCAGTTTTCAAACATAGATGACCTAATTATTGAAAGGTTACAAAAGAAGAATTGACACCATTGATAGATAAGTTTCCAAAACTAGCTATACTAACAAAGTTTTTGAATGTTTCATCACAATGTTACATGTGTATTGTAACATTTTAGGAAATCAAGTGGGCTATGTACAAATCTGACATTGTTTGACTTTACCTAGGCAAGAGGCAGTATGATGCCTAGTTGCTTATGTGTTCTGACTCCAGCAATGGTTTCTAAACCTCTTTTCTATTGTCAGTGAACTGACAAGATGAGAATGTGCCCTCAAGAAGTGTGAAAGTCTGGGAGTTTTCCTCAGTTGCAAGCTAGCAAATCAGTCTACTGCCACTTGTGGATGCTAGTTAAACACATGAATTAGAGATGAAGAGTGTTTAATTTCTCACAGCAGTGGGAGTAGCCAGAGTGTCAGCATTTGTGTCAGATTCCCTGGTCTCAGTTCCCATGGGGCAAGGCAAAAGGGTCTGGAGGACTCCTGCACACACAGTGTGGTGCATTGCAAGACAGCAATATAAGAGCAAAAAACAAGCAAAACAATGATCTGGTGGTCTAATTCCAGCATTGCAACTGGATAATGTTTTCCTCACCAGTGGCACTGCTCATTTCTCTGAATGGAGGCCATATAGCTTCCAGTGCTGTACATACACTACATAAAGATACCTGAAAGAGAGTTTGCAACAAACAGTAGTCAGGGCTTCTGTTTGTAAGAAACACAAGCTACCTGATAAAGAATTGTCTTACAAGTTGCTGCCTCTCAAACTCTCAATGCCTTTGGAGGATAGGATCAAACCAAGGAATTACAAGCTAGAGAACAATTAGTTCCGCTTTGACTGGTTAGCCATAAGGCAGCCTACTTGTTGGAGCATAGCAGAAGGTACACACCAAAGCCAAAAACAATGCCAGTACTGTCAGCCATTCAGAGACTACAAAAAGTCTATCAAAAGAGCACTTAATATTGTTGCCTCTCATTAGCAGTAAGAGTATTGCTTTGGTCTTCCAGCTATTCTTCCATGCCTTTCTCTTTTGATCTCTAAACAGCTATCTTTTCCTTTCTTACTTTTTGAGGCTACAGAGTTATATGTTTTCTATTGCTACACAAGCTGACTAGGGAAGTTATCTCTTTTATTGCACTTGAAAGGTGGCAGATGTGATGACCACAGGGTAGTAAGCAGACACTTATCCATGTCTGCTGGTAGTGATAGGGAGAACTGATTTCTTCCCAAAGGATATTCAGAAAGGTTAGATGATTCAGGGCAATTTGCCCAAGAGGGCAGAAGTTCAGAAAGATATCCCCCATGATCTGATATGTTAAGGATCCGTGTGCTCCCAGGGTGATAGTGAGTGAGTACAAAATGTCTGTTTCAAATGTTGGGCTGCTCAGGGAGCCAGAACATGGGAAAGCAGCCTTTACTTTATGAAGGCAGAATAGCCTCTGGATATTTATTCATTGCAAAAGCCAAAAGGCCTCCGAATCCACAGTGTGCTTCCTCTGCCATGCCTTTTCCTCTGCCTGCAGTAAAGTCTCTCTTGGCAAGCTTAGTGCCAGTCATTCGCTAATGATACCCCACCCCCTACAAGGTACCTTGGCTCATTAACCTCTTAGGCCTATGCATTTCACAACCGTGCTCAGGTATGCATGCCGAAGTTTTCTAACTTGGCTTGTTTTTCAAAGAGCCAAGCCTTATGCTCCCACCCTCAAAATTGAAAAGAACAATTTGGACATCACCGAATCATCTTTTAAACAGCTGGCGCAGTAGAACAGTCATTTCCTGAAGGGAGTGAGCTATTGCAATGGTTTCTTCAGTTAAAGTCACAAAAGGCCAACAGGAGGCAGATCTGAACAAATATCATCCAGTGTTTTGCTTACTTCATGAGATCAAGTACATCCTTATCATTCTTAGCAGCCAAGCCTAGCTGAGTGCTGAGTTCTGTGCATTGTCTGGGCCTCCCAGTTTGCTATCCCTTTCCTTGTTTCCTGTATGTGTGTGTGTGGGGGGGTGTTAATGGGGTAAAACAAGTGGCTTTTGTTTTTTTGAAAGTACAGATTTCATCATATCCTTTCAAAATGTCTCTTTGGGACTTGCATAACCCTGTAAGGCTGTTTTCTTGCTTCCTATGGGGTCTGGAGTGGGGGAAGGGAAGAGCCAATGCTGCCCCTTATTACCCAATTCAAATCCCCTCTCAAGAATATTCAGAAAGCGAATTAAGTTTGCCTATTCATTCCACTCAGAATGCCTGAAACAGATAAAGTAGGAAACAGAGTCATTATATTTGGGTGCTGTCTATTATCATTTACTGACTCAGAGTCTATCTAAGCCTTTCTGCTTTTTGCAGATAATTAATTTTTTCCTAAATGTAGGAAAGAATGATTGTAATCAGTATGTTTGTACTTTCAGCCACAAATAGAGCCCATCAAAGATGTATAGTACAAATAAACCCCATAAAATATGCAGCCACAGTACTGCTTGAAGTTAATGTGCTATCTTTTTTCTCAAAAGGAAATATACATATATATGTATTTTATGATTTTTTAAGTTCTTGCTATTCTTTCATAGTTAATAGATGGGTCCCTCTTTTTTTCAACCCAAGCCTGTGCTATGAATTACATTTATAATCAGATCCCATGTAGCAGAGCTGAAGGAGACTTTGATTTGGTGCAGAAATCAACTTGTCAACATATACACATTTCTCATTTCTAGATGTAAATTTCTCCTATTATTCTCACAGGAAATTTGAATGATCAGATCAAAGAGGTTCAACCCCACGAACATTGTGTGCTCTTTGAGAAAGGATGTACCCTTATATGTTCATGCTGCATGCCCTCTGGATATAGCCAAGCCCTACTCCAAGCTCATCCCTTCTCACTCTCTTTCAGAATTATATAGTACTCTGTATCGCTTTCATTCAGGCTCTGGTCTGTTTTTAAAGCGATGATGTTTGATCATAGTTCAAGTATCACAGAGAACCTATTTCTGCTTCTACTAGTACAGTATACTACTACATTTGTTCTATTAAGAAACAATCTACTTCATCTTGAGAAATTTTTTATTACAAGAGAAGTCTTCTAAATGGAAGTACGGTGGCTCTCAGCCAATGTCATCCCGTTGTAGAGAGAAATAGCTGAGTATATGCAGAACCTTATGAAATCACTGCCATGAGAGATGTCAGTTCAGATATCAGAGTTTTTATATAGGATATCAGCCTTCTACTGCCACAGGCTAATGTTCTTAGAAAAGCAACTTTTTAATGCCTATTTCTGAGTCTGTACAAGGAAAAGAATGTGAGCAGAGGGGGGAGGAAGGAAGAGAAGATAGCAATTATTGGAACTTGCTGTGTGCCTTGTGCAGTTCAAAGCTGTGTCTATGAATGAGCTCATTTGGCTTGCAGTAATCCTAAACGCAATAGTATTATAGTGATTGCCATTTTCCTGGTAACAGGACATAGGCAGAGAGACTTGGAAGTAGGTTCTTGCTGTACTGTTGCTTCGGCTGCTATATAGAACAGGAGTCCCTGAGGTGCATCCCTTGCCTCTGGCAAGACCCAGTCTAGGAATATGTGGTAAGGGGCAGACCTTAGTTGCCCGCTGTCTCAGTTAGTGGGTAGAAGGTAGGAGGGGGAACCAGAAATTACTCAGGGTCTTTCCTTCTTGCCAGCTCTCTCAGTTATTATTCATCCTGTTTCCTACATATGGCCTTGAGAATTGCATGGGAACTTCCAATGGGCCTCACTTCTCTTTCTCATGCTTGTATTAATTAATCCTAATTAGATTTTCATAGTCTGCTTGGAGCTCAGACTTCCCCCAGGATTGTTGCCTATTTAATTTACCTTTAAAAAAAGAATATGTTCTTGATGAGCTTCATTTTAAAAGATGCTTGAAAGCTATACAGCAGCTATATTTTCTCCCTTCCAGTCCAAATATCCATGGTGAAATACGAAACTCTGTGGATTTCTTCTTCTGTACTAAACCTTGAAATGATCTTTTGCCAACTGTGGAAGGAGTTCCCCGTCTAAGTGACTCAACTACTCACTCCCCTGAACAAATCATCAATGCAAAATGAATGGGGTTTTTTTGTTTTTTACTATAATGTCCTTCTAGGAGATTTTTTCTAGTGAGCACTTTTAAAATCATCTTTGAGCAGTCTTTACAAGTTTTCTACATACAAAGTACCTTAGAAAAAATTAGGAGACTAAACTGGTATCCTCACCCTGATTAAAAAGAAAACAGTAAATGTTACAAATTGATTTGATCCAACCTGACAGGAGCTCCAGGATTCATGTTAGATAGCCCACTCATCTAAAAAGGATGTCAACATTGCTTGGATCTTGGAGGCTAGAAGAACACACACTAGAGAGACTCTTGCCCTCGTGCATCTGTGTTTATCAAATTTGAAAGTCTATTTCCTCCCTCACCATTTCTCCTGAATTTGGAATACCCTGATTAAAAAATTAATGCATTACTCGAACTACTTTTTGCTGAAAGGCCCCATTCAGAATTGTCTCAGCTCTGGTTATAATTGACCAAAGACTATGTGAGATGCCAGAAATGAGAAATTACAACAAAGCTTCGCTTTAAAAATGTGATTTCTTATTTGTAATGTTTTTAACTGAAGTAGAATTACATCACTTCCTCATCTCTTTCTCCTCTCCTGCCTTTCCCAGTTGTCCTCTGTCAAGTTCCTCCCATGCCTCCCACTCTCCAGTTGATAGCCTCTTTTTCTTTGTATTTATTATGTACACATATGTGTATATGTATGTACACTTGCACACACACATAATCCTATTTTGTTGTTTGTGTGTACATGGTTTCAAGGATGACTATTCAGCATTGGGCAACCAATAGGGGGGCTCAGCCACAGGAGAGGCTAGTATTCCTTCTCCTGACAGTCAGTAGTTGCCTGTAGAATGCAGGTTTTGAAAAGCAAAGCTTTGTGCACAGCAAAAGGAGCCTATACCCAATGCAGGAATGCACTTAGTTTGACCTTGCAAGGAACAGAGTAAGGAAAGAGTGTATAGCTTGGGAGAAATAACTTGAGCTTCGGGTGTTACAGTGTGAATTGATTTCACATCCCTGAACATGTTGTCTAATCTTCATGAGCCTTCATATATACATTGAGGATAAAACGTCAACCTCCTAGAACTAATATGAAAAATTGACAATGCCTAGCTTTGAAAGGCAATGGAAAAACTCTTTTTCTTTTATTTTTTTTCATTTTACATAGCAACACCAGTTCCCCCTCTCTCCCCTTCTACCGCCCCCACCTTCCCCCTTCCCACTCCCCATCCACTCCTCAGAGGAGGTAAAGCCTTCCTTGGGGAGTCAACAAAGTCTGATGGGGGGAGCTGGGTCCTGCCTCAACTTAAAATAACTCTTAAATGTAATACAATTCAGTTTACCTACTTCGAAGCAGAGTAGTCTTTTCTTCCTTGGTCTTCCTTCACATGGTGTGGTGCTCATCTTTGTGATTCTCAGAGTAGCAGGACCGTATTTACTAAGTTCCAGAGAAAAAGGCCCTATGCTGGGAGGTAGCAATACAAATACCAAGAATCTATTTGAGGAAGGTAAACCAAATTGGTCTGCAGAAGAATTTCTGGATTCTTTTGCTAATGTTAGAACTGCTCTTTCGGGTAAGGATGCTTGACCAGATTATCCACATGGTTCCAAAGGCTATAAATTCTCACTAGTTGCTAAATTATGGAGCTTGGTGTATCTTTAAAACAAACTTCTTTAGTCTGTGTAGTGATAAGGACTCTTTCTCTACCTGCTCAACCCATACCAGGAAGGCCAGTCATGTTTCTCCAGATGTTAAAGTTAATTCCCAACCATGCAGACCAACTCAATTTGCTGGCTGCTCACAGGAGTCTTCCCAGAAGACTCGTGAGAAAAGGGCAGTGTGATGTATCTGGATTGCCCAGTGGGGATTGTTTGTTGTTTAACATTCATCTTCTTTTGCTATGTTTTAGTGCTGAAATCTCTAGGAGTAGAGGGAGGACTCAAAACTGTGTTTATGGCTCCTTTGTCTTGGGAGTGTGACTTGTGCATTATAATGCTAAATTGCTTTTACAGGGTACCAGTAAATTTAGGTTGGTATAAACATGTGTAGATATCTGTTATATATCTCTGGAATAATTTATTGATAACCTCTTGGTTTAACTATTAAGCCTTTATTCTATCTCTAAAATTTCTTTTCTGTTTATACGTACTCTGCCTACTCACTCCCCCCTTCTATTATCTTTCTGATTCTTGGGGTTTGGGTAGCCATTCTATTTTTTGGTGAAAGAAAGAGGGAAAACAAACAAGTTTGTGTGTGGGGGGGATACACAGAAATATGGGATAGAAAGAAAACATATGCCTCTTCTACAACTGAAACGTGAAGTTTTGATACCATACATCTCACATGGGTCCCCTTAAAGAAAGAATCAAACAAAAGATGATACCAGGAGAAAGATGCAGAGACAAGAGGAATCTGAGACACTGTGGGTGATGCTGCCTCTACAAAGGCCACCTTATACTAAATGGTCTGGTTTTTTTTCATTTTTTTGGGGGGAATGCTGGATGTTAGAAGATGGTGAGTCCAATGCATTGTATTTGTTCCCTGATGTCTCCATTTATTAATTGTCCTTATTCAACTCACCATAAGAATGATTAAATGTGCCTTATCACTTGAAAATTCATTAGCCTTGTCTTCATTCTTTAAAATTTCTTTTATTTTTGAGGTATAATACAATTACAACATTTCATTCTTCCCCTTTTTCCATCCTAGTCCTCCTATACATTGCCTTCTCGCTCTCTTTCAAATTCATGACCTCTTTTTTCACTAATTGCTATTTAAAGAATTATTATTTGTTCTTTTTCATCTAATTTTTGCATGTTCATTTTCATTCATTTCCATGTATTCCCTATTTGGAACAGCCCACATGTACCAGTCTAGATCTCTGATTTTTGTCAAGTTGGCTTCTTTACACACCCCTAAATTCCATTTCCACCTATTACTGTGTGACTTCCACAATGACTAAGGATTCAACTTCCCATTTGATTGCTCTATCAGCCTGTCATGGAGACTGCAGAAACACCTTCTTGCCCAGATTATGTAATCTGACTCTTGGTCTAGTGTTTGTTTCATGGATCCTTGTCTGGGTCCATGGACCTTGCAGGCTTACCTGAATCTGTATTGTGGCTCTATTTATCCTTTCGTTCCTTCACAAACTTCTCTTGATACGGCAGTTAGACCTCCCAGTGCAGAATAGCAGGCAGAATCAGCACCCACACCCAGCCTAGACAACTCTCCTGGTTCTTCATCTTGGATGTTGAAGAGATAAATTAAGAGGGAAAAAGAAACACCCACTGAATGTAATATCCAAGAAAAATGCAAATTTCAAGAGGCCGAAAGTGAAGCCCTCTATTTAGGAGCCTTACTTTGCCAAATGAAAGCAGCTAGTGGATAAAAAGAGAACAAGTCTATCAGTCCAGCAGCCAGGGAGGCTTAACACATTCAGAGAAGACATTTCCTTGTTTTATCTTTTCAAGCCAGAATAAGGAGATTTAATTGGTTAACAGTGGGAAACAAGCCAACAAGCAAGGAAAGTGAAAGCTAAAACCTGGACTACTAAACAAAATGAGTCCAAAACATTATGTTCCTGCTGTAAAGACGAGAAAAACAAACACAAAGTAGGCACTTTGTAGCATCTGTGAATTCTGGGATCAAAAGACAGATCCATAAATACTTCAAGATGTTTGCTTTGTACTGCTTGGCTAATTGGCCGAATGAGAAATCAACGTACAGCAGATTGTGAAACACTTCAGTGTATAAATATAGAGAATAATCTATCTTGAAATGCATACAGGTGTCTATAAAATAAGACACAGATCATAGAACTCAAAACATTGTTTTTCAAGTTGGCCTCATGGCACTCTTGTAAACCAAGGTTCTTTTCTGTCAGAGATGCTACGTGAAGCATCCTCCCAATTCACAAGGACACCTTAATGATATAGTCTTATGAGCTCTGGGGGAAATGCTGATCTTGGGATAGGACCTTTGTTTCTGTTTTTCTTTATGCTATCAACTCTCTCTCTCTCTCTCTCTCTCTCTCTCTCTCTCTCTCTCTCTCTCTCTCTCTCTCTCTCTCTCTCTCTCCCCTTGCTTAAAAGGGCTTTATTTTTTCAAGTCGGGTCTTCTTTGTCTTACATTTAAATCAGAGAATGATTTTGGAAAGATCTTTAAAGATCTACCCTGTCTCTTCACTTTTAAGATAATGAAACTGAAGCATAAGGTCAGAAGCAAGGTGTTTTCCAAAGATGTGCCAGTTAATGGCACACCAGGGCAAAAAAATCTGGCTTCTGCCCATCAGACCAGTATGCTTTGTGCCATATCTCCCATTTCTTATAATATAGTGAGTCTGCTTCTAATGTTTGCCTTTACAATGTCTTTTTATCCTTCTACCTAAAATTAGTCAAAATAGCTTCAAAATCTGAAGTTATTTCATGATATGCTGTGCGTTCTGATTGTAGAATTCCTAGATATCACAATAGACACATCATTACTATAGATTTCAGTGTTCTAGCCATGATGAGCATTTTTCTGTGAAGAACAGAAATAAAACAGGCAGAGGAAAACATTCTATGCTGAGATAGTTTTGCATCTGTGCATTTACAAGTCGCTTTGATGAAGAAGAAGTAAGATATAAATATGCAATTGAGACAAAGACAACTCAGAGATGTGTCTCATGATAGAAGCAGTGAATACAAACTGTTGGTCTTTATCTCTTCGGACACCTTCACAGATCTAAGCATATCAATGGAAAAGTGTTGCTTAAAATGTGTTCCAGTTACAGGCAATTAAAGGTCAGCACATGTAAATTACACAAAATGGATATGCAAGAACAAAAGGTATCAGTTGGGTCATGAGGAATGGATCCAATTTCATTTGCAGATAAATGCTACAGGGCTTTTGAAAATGCATGATACGAATCTCTGTTGTTGTTTGTTAGAAAGCATTTTCCCAGGTTTAGTGTATCAGTCTGTTTCATTCTCTTGTTTGCATACATACCATAGTCATTAGTACAATTGAATTGTTGAATGACCCACACTGGTATGCTGGGAGGCTGCTTGATTGAAATTATCTTTATAATGGAAATCAGAGAACACTTTTAACCTTGTTGGAGTACCAATGTACCATTGATTAATATATGAAGAATGGCATAATTTCCACAGTGAACTATTTACTTCTAGATGATCTTGTGAAAACAGTTTGGATGATATTACAGAACTTTCTTCATACCTTTGTCAGGCTGGCCAAGATCCTGATTCTTTCAACGTGTCAGTGTTAATTAAATGAACACTTAAAATATAGATAGAAATGAACAGTTCAGTGGTTTTCTTAACATTCTTTTGTTACCTAGTTAATTTCAGAGTACTGATTTAGCAAATACTTGGCTAAGTGAAACTAGCCAATGTTTCCAAGGTCACAGTTGTACACATATATTCAGTGAGTATTTTGATATATTCTGTACCAAGTATGTGATATGGATAAAGAAATGGGAGAAACCAGCACCTTCTCTTCACAGACTTCATAATCTAGTGAGGGATACAGTGATCCGAAGAGAGGTCGGCCTATGCACAACACTACAGCAACACAGGGTAACAGGTATTACCAAACCCCACTTGAGAAGATCAGAAAAGGTATCCTAGGGAAATGGTCCATGAATGGAAGATCTTATAGCCACTGGGATGAAAAGGAAAAAGTCTCTAAGAAATAGATTGCTAAAACTGAGAGACAACAAAACTTAGGGCTTGGCTAGAGACTGGGGACTAATAGAGGGAAAAGGGTTTTTCTTTTTCTCTGATTCATGACTCATTCACTATCCCAGACATTTATCTTGAGTAGTCCCAAGTCAGCCAGATCCTGGGACCTTACATGGACCCTGAAAAGAAAGGATTTTACTATACTGTCTTTTCTTCTGCTTCTATTATAGCTGTCTATGGCAACAAGCAGATACCACCATAGCTTGAAAGATCAGGCTGCCCGCATTGGACTTGCCTCCTACTTATTGAGGGAGTTTGGACAGTGGGAACTTGAATGTTTGGTAGGGCCTATACTAGAAAATCAAAACAAAAATGGAAAACCTGGTTCTGTTTCCAAACAAATCACTTCTATAAAAATGTATCCTTGCTTTTAGACTGCTATTAGGGTAGTGTAGAACTAATTAAGAGACATTAACATCATTAATAATTTTCCTGCTTAAGTTTTATGAGTTCTGTTTTCTTTAAAAGCTCTCAGGAAACCCCTGTAAACAACCTAATGTGCAGCTTTTCAATGTATTGCCCTTCAAGGCTCAGGTTCTAGTTAAGCATAAATTGCCTCCAAATACCTAACTGCTGTCTTCCACAGTGAAATGTGCTGATTGTCTCAGGTTGCATTCATAACTTTAAATATCAAGCTATAGCTGATGCTTGTTTTTGGTAAACACTGCCTAGTAGGGTGTTAATCCAGAGAGGCCACTAGACAGTTTCATATGGCCTGAAGATACTTGGCATACATTTGGACACATTCACTGAGTGGGAGATAGAAGTGTGCATGGACTGCTAAGAGGCAAACTTAGAACCTTGTACTTATTAGACAAATGTCCTAACACTGAACCACATCCCCTGCTCTGGACATGGCTTTGAATAAACACACTCATTGTCAATTACAGGGATTCATAGAATGACTTCTGATTTACATTTGAGGGTAGTATATCCTAGAAAATAATGAACTATGTTTCCTATTTAAACCTCCCCTTTCTAGTCCTCTTTTTTCTTCTTCCTCCCCTTCCTTTCACCCCTTTTTTTCTTCCTCTCTCTTCCTCTCCCACCTCTGTCCCCCAAGAAAAATGCACCATTGAAGACAGATGATTGCTATCTCATTGTTTTGTCTTTAGCAGCAGATGTTTATCCAGGAAGTGAAGCTGAACGGTCTACATTGCCCCATGACTGCTCTTTGCATGTGGGGAGAAATGGAGGCAACTCCACACTCTTCCCCTGCCTTTAGGGTAGGTTGTAGGGATCAAAGTGGAAACTCAATAAAACTTTCAGAAGCAAATAAATAGAACCTAGAAGGCGTGTTTCTCTGGGGATGGGGAGGCACCATATGTCACTTTCGTGTTTTTAATCAAAAGGCCAAGGCTTCATCTAGACTGTAGTAATAAGTATTTGCTTTCTAGAGATTTTCATTGAAATGTCAAATGTCTTTCCTTTAACTATTTCTCATGCACTTCCCTCTGATTAGAAAACAAATAAGTATAAAGTAAAATGGCCTGAAGAAATTTCTGTAAGATGTACTGTTTCTGAGACGAGGTAACAGTTTCAACACTTGGTTGCCTAGGAAACACTGGAACCCAGGCTATTGGTTACAACATTGATTTCAAGATCCTTACAAATCATTAATGTAAGTAATACCATTCTTCCACCAGCAAGGAAACTAAGAAGCAGATCAAGGGAGAGAAGGTGCGTGTTGAGGACAGGAATCTTGAGACAGCCATGACATGAAATAGGTGAAAGAGAGAGTATGTTAAGATGTGCCCTGTGCCATGTTTTAATGACTGTAGTAAGTTACAGAGTAGGATGTAGTTAACAGAGGAGATGAAAGGCAACAGCTGTTTATTGAGTATCACTTCTAGCATGCTTCACTCTGCGAATTTTGTCTGTTCATTCATGTAACCTTCACCTCAGCCTCTTAAAGCAGAACTGAGTTTTCCATGTTTCATGGATGAGATGCAGAGACATGGAGGAATAAAGTAATTCTTTCCCTTTCAGAAGAAGCAGGAGGACTGAGGTCATACAGCAAACTTTGAGGAGCTCGAGTTAGACACCTTACTGCCTGTCAGTATTTCCAAGTTTGTAACCTCGGAGAGAATTTCAGGAGATGAGGATGCTAGGTCTGGGGGGAGTTCCTGACGGGGAGAACACATGGCTACCTGGCACCATGTCAGTGCAGAAGCTCACAGAGGTGAAAGAGTCTTCTTTGGATAGACGATAGATGATAGATGGGAGCCAGGTGAACCATCTATGAGCAGGGAGGTAGAGAAGGGGGAGAAGCAGTGTTTGAACACAGATAATCGAAAGTAGGAAGGTAGAGAGATGACAGGCATGTAGCCCTCTGCTGAGAGAGACCTACTGAAAAGAGGATGGGGGAATTGCATATCAGGTAGATGAGTGACTTAAGGAAGGGAATGAATAGGTGATACATCAAAAGCACTCGAGAGAATTCTTCCCAGCCTGGTTTGCTTTCTCGACATTTGTATGAGGTATATTTTTATGGCATGCTCTAGCTTACTGAATACTAACTCCTTGCAGGCATTGCTTCTTTATATGTATTTATTATCGTTATTGAATTATTTGCTTTTTGAATGTTTATGATGACTCATTCATTTGGATTCCCTAGCCTGGAGTTGATATTTGAAGCAGTGTCCTAAGGGGCCTTACCCAGCATCCTTTTGCAGAAGAGTAATAAACTGAACGCTACTGTGTTCTTTTGTTACCACGCTGGCAACGTTCAAATGAAAACCATCCATTTTCTAATCCATGTATGTTATTAGCTCAAGCCGGGTGGCAAGACATGAGACAGACACTGTTTTATATAGTAGTGAAACCTAGATAAGCAAACAGAGAGTGAAAAGATTGCCTTTATTACAAAAGCAATCTTTTATGATATTTCTTAGCACCATGCAATGAGCTTTTAATAAAACTGAGTGGATAGAGCACTCATGTGTCTGGCCTTAGTCCCCCTCTTTTAGTGCCAAATGTATGTGATTTCATGATTCTAGCAAGAGACGTGCGCTGGTTTGTCAGTTAATCAAAAGTTGCTAAAGAAAAGTCAATACAAAGGAGTCTAATCATCATCCTGTCTTTTTCCTGTGACTATTGGACTTCTGGTGTATGGGTTGCCTGTTCTCTATGGCAGCATTAGCAACAGTAGTACCGGTGACCTTTCTGTAAAGGGTGAGAATCTCATTTTCTTTCTCTTCCTTGTGATAAAAGACTGGAGACTGACTCCTTGGAAAACCCAGAAGAATATTAACAGCAGCTATGTGCAGCCAAGCGTCACTTTTCCATCCTCTCCTCTTCAGTCATATTCGCAGTAATTCATTTCTTTCTCACACTTGTCCTCCTCTGGGCCTATGTCATTGAAGCCTTGCTCTCACTCCCTATAAATTGACTCCAAAATGTAGTAATTTGATTTTTCTTCTTCAAGTGGAACAGTGGGTTTCAGGTGGTCCTAACTCAAATGGGACTGTGTCATCAATATAACCCATGAAACCATCCTAACTGTACCTACAAACCTTCTCTAATCAAAGACATTTGTTTGGTGAAAACAACCCCTCCCTACATGATGTTATAGGAAGGATCATTTTCTTTTAACTGAAAGTACCTTTCCTCTGAAAGGAAGGTTTGCTTAGAAATTCTCCTGAGTTACAGGGAGGCTAGATGATTTGTGGAAGTAGCTACACTGACATTATTTCTACTTGCAATATTCTGGCCATCATTTGAAAGCAATAGGAGACTGTATGACTTGATGGTCACATTTGCTCTGAGATCCAGCTTCCTGAGGTAATGTGTTCTCCTAAATTTCAGTCCACTTGATCTGATGGTGCCCCTTAACTTCCCTAGGCATGGCCTCCTTGTTGCTTATTTTACAATATTATTTTTCATGAAAAAATGTTCAACTATGAAGCCTTTTTAAAGACTATGATACGGAGAATGGAGTTGTTTTGTGGACATTACACACTTTATCATGACTGCTGAAAACTCTACAGAGACAAAAATGGCAGGAGATGGGGGGGAAGTAACTTGAAATTGCTTCCGACTTTGTGTAGTTTTGATTTGAGGTCTTCTTTATCTTACATTTAAATCAGAGAATGATTTTGGTAAGATTGTCTCTTCACTTTTAAGTGATTATTTGATGCAATCCCCTTTACTTTGACTGACAATACTGAGGTCTAGAGAGTTGGGAGCTTTCCGAAAGAATGTAACCTCACACTGTATCTCTGGTCTTAATTCATTAGTGCAAAAAGAATAATAATTGACTTTGTTCAAGTCTGGTGTTCTTAAGATACCTTTCAGACAAAGCATCATCATTCTTCACTAGAAATAAAAAATGGGCCCCACTTTTTATATTAATGTTCTGTTGACTTGTATCAATTATATATAACAGGTTCCACTACAGTGTTTTCATACATATGCACAATATATTTTGATCATGTTCACTGTCCCTATTATCGTCACTTATACCCTTCCTCATTCCTTTAATCCCTTCCTTCTCCTCAACTAGTCTCCCTTCAAATTACATGTGGTTTTATGTGTATATACAAATCCCAATGAGTTTCATGAAGGTTGTTTTTAGGAGCATAGGTGGGTATTGGTTTATGGTAGCATGTGCACCTTACCAGTAGTTATACCACTGAAGAAAATGGCTCTTCTGTCCCCACCTGGAAATTCATGCACTGTAGCTGAAGTTGTGCAAATATTTGGAGGAAAAAAATCACAAGATTTCAAGATAGTATCATCTCATAAATAGACTGGGCAGAGAGAGAAGTCAGTCTTGGGTGTCAGGAATCATGGCCGACATTTAAGGGGCTGATCAGAAGAAGAAATTGGAGCCTGCAAATAGCACCTATAGAGAACAAGAGCTGAGATGATAGTAATGTCCAGCGTTGCTGTCACAAAGGGATATGCACGAGATGACACAGAAGGAGATGCACAAGATGAGTCTCTTTGTGCTATTTCTGTTCAGAGGTCACAACGCTTCTCAATTCACCTGATTTTCTCACTCCTTTCAATCATGTTCTTTTCAAAATTTATCTCAGAAGTGGTTCTGATTATAACTTTGGCTAAAACCAATCAGTGAAGGTCTATCTACAGTGGAGGGCAATCAGCAGAGACCCAATGTATTGGTCAGTGATGATGTCTTCATTTAGATGGACGGTGGCTAATCAGTTTGGGTGAAGTTAAAATCAGAACAATCTTGCGACAAAACTGCTGCTTACCAGGTGCACTGCTTCTTGTGCAACTTTAGGAATGATGCATGGCTGAATACAGTGAGTTTTTTTATTATTTCCATACAAATGGATTATCAAAATTATCTAAGGTGTATTTTAACATTTTCCCATTTAACTCATTATCTAGTCCCCCTTCAGCCAGTAAGAATTTAATTATAGTAAACAAAATATGATTTAAAGTTGGTTGGTCCTGACATCATGGACTATGTGGATAATGTCCTATAGTCCAGAAAGGCAGAGATATTACTGGGGGGTTGGTGATAAGGGTCTATGTGTTAGTGCATATGTATAATTTGAATAGGAATAAGTGCACGAAAAGCAAAAAGCTATAAAATTGAAGCACAGGCACAGATCAGTACCAAACAATGAAGGGGTCCATCGGACTGTGTCCTTGTGTATTTTGTTATCTCTATAGTCAGAACACTTATAAGTGGTTTTAGATTATGGTTGCAGGTTGCCTTTTCATTTTCGTAATTAAATCATTTGAAGTAAAAAAAAAAAGCCTTCAATTTTTATACAGTCCAGTTGATCCCCTCCTTTGGTTACCATGGCTAAGGAAATATTGCCGATTTAAGACCACAAAAATTTAGATCTGTTTCCTCTTACAGTTTTGTAGATATTTTTAGCAATTAAATGTAAGCTGATATTGACTTTGAGTTAATTGTTATATATAGTATGTGTTAGTTAGCTTTTTGTCACTGTGACCAAGTACTTGAAAAAAAAACAATTTAGAGGGAGGAATTGTTTGGTTTTGCTCAGGCCATCATTGCAGTTGGTGGGTGTGATCGGGTAGAGAAGTATCATGGTGCCAGGAAGAGAGCAATTACCTCCAGTGTAGTAGCTAGTGGATTCAACTCCCAGCACCTCCATGGAAGCTCACAACAATCTACAACCCCAGTCCCAAGGTATCTAAGGCCTCTTCCGGTCTCCTTGGGCACCAGAGACATGTATGCAGACAAACATAGTGCAAATGAAATAAATACATTTTTAAAGAATGGCTCACAAACACTTGGTAGTAGGTTTTGTTGTTGTATTGAGTGTGCTATAGATGTCTTTGTGGTTTCCTTAGAGTTTTGTTATTCCAGTCTTCCATTTCCTTGTTGCTATTCTGCTTGATGACTTTGTCCATTATTCAAGGAAAGAGTTGAAAACTAAATATTATTGTTTAGTTGTCTGTTTTTCCATTAAAATTGAACAGTTTCCCTTCACATAACTTGGTTTCAATAAATACAGACTTACATTGTTCTCTTTTGGATGAGTTGACACTTTTATTATTATAAAATCTTTCATTGTCTCTCTTAACAGTTTTTGTCTGTCTCAAAGTCTATCTTGTCTTGTATTACCACACCTGTTCCAGCTGTAATTTGGTTACAGTTAATAATGTTTGTGTCTTTGTCTTTTTACTTTCGATTCAAATTTCTTTGTAAAAACATAGACATATATTATTTTGGGTTAAAATGATTCATCTCTGCCTTTTGACTGGCACACTCAATGCATGTGTCATTAATATAATTACTGATAAAACAGAATCTGAAACACTCATTTTGTTATTTTTTTCTAAATGCCTTAATTCTAATTTATTTCTTAAGGTTTTAACTGTTACCTTCTTTTTGTTACCAGTTTCCTAGTGTAAAGATTTGTTCTTGTGTTTTTCATAGCATTACTAATTTTGATTAGTACCAACTTCATGTTGGTAGTTTACAAAATGTTTTCTTACATATGTTCTTTGTGCCATTATTGTAAAACCACATCACAAAATTTGTAGTTATTGCTTATTTACATTTGTATATTAAATTAGATGGGAGGAGAATGACAAGCAAAACTATATTAACTTACATGGTGAACTTTCCAAGCTGTCTCTATTTCCTCCTATAGATCCATACTATTGTCACTTATTTGTATTTCATACTGAAGGACTCTTAGGGATTCTTGAGAGTGACTATATTTGCCAGCAACAAACTGATATTCCTTCTGTCTAGGAATGTCTTAATGTCTCAGTCATTCTGATAGATTGTTTTGAAGGACATACACTCCTCAACAGTTACACTTGTTGAGAAGCTCCTTGCAATGAGTAGCTCCTTTTTATTGTTTTCATGATTTTCTATCTCACATGGATCTTTACTTATTATGTGATTTTTGTATTAGGATGCATTGGTTATTTGAAAATTATTTGTCTGAACTATGCTCATATGCCAGACAGAAGTACATATCACAGACATTATGATTACTGCTGTTAAAATCAGAAAGCCTTTACATTAAAAAAATGTCAGGTGGATGTCCTAATGGATGGCACAAGGCATTGCTCCTAAAATTATAAATGACTACATGTGAAAGTTTTGTCATTGGCTGAAAACATTCGAAGTTGCTTTCCTTGAGGGAATGGGCTTGCACATTCAGTTCTGAGAAAATGCCTGGCAATCTTCAAGTTAGAAGAGATATTGTTTGCCTGTCTTCCAGGTAAAAACAGCGTTTCATGACGTGAATGTTTAGCTTATAGGATAACTCAGGGTACACGCATACTCTTGTTGAGTATTATACTAAAGAAATGTAATGGGAGTACTTTGAGAGTACATACCATTTCATCACACATATAATATTCAAAAAGATGTACAGTCAAAGGTCAATTGCTTTTTACTGCTTCTTCAAGTATATTCTTAAGTGAAAATGGCCATTTTTAAGTGTGAGTGCTTGGCAGTGAAACCACAGAGACTCTTGCAGTGTAGTGTCACTGCTTTTACACATGTTACAGTGCCAGAAGTTTTACTTGCCCTCTTCCCCAACTCCATAGCTTGTACACCATGTTTGCAAATGTCATCAGATTCATTTGAGGAAAAGTTTGTGAATTTAAACAATGTTTTCAATGCTTTAGATACTTCAACACTACTAATTCCCTGCCCCCAACCCCACCACATACTCTAAGCTTTCACATAATAGAGCTTGGAAGATTAATTACTGCTGCTAACAAATGAATATAAGCAAAACAGTAACTCTGACCCTTGTGTATGGAAGGTAAAAGTACACTCTGTAGAGGTTATATTCACTTTATTTTTATGTTTTCAGCTCACACTTTAGTCTTTCTTTCCTTCAAAAGTGTCAGGATTTCATTAACTGACTTTTCACCAAGCTGGCATGCAGCAGTGTGAACCCTACGGAGTTTTATTAGTTTTTCCACTGTTGTGTACACTGTTCTGGCAAATATAACACAGTAAGTTATCACCTAGGTTATTTCAGAGGCTTTTACATTTCCACTTTGAAAAGCTGTAATGAACAGTTTTGACTTTTAAAAAACTCATAACATTTATTTTGAATATTGAATTCCGCTTTCTTTAAACTGAGAATGCTTGAATTCACGATACCTTTATAACTTTGTTTGAATGGAAATGCTATTCTTAAATGTTCTCTTAGAGCAAACATAATAACCAATTATATGTATTTTAATGTGCCTATTTGTTCTTTGAGAATTCCATACAGTATATTTTGATCATATTCTTTCCCTTCCTATAACCTTCCTCCCTACCCACCCAACATCATGTTTTTTTCTGTCTCTTAAGCAAAACCAATAAATTATTTGTACCTCTAAGATCAAGGGGAAGACAGCTATTGCCTCTTCCCTCCCATATTCTGATGATCAACCCTAGTCATTCATGCTATAACAGTGGTCTGCTGCTGAGATATAACACCCACCACCACAACTTTGTTTCTTTTTATCACAAATTTATTCTTTTCTTTTGGTGAAAACATTTAAAATTTGGCCTTGGGACAATTTTCAAAAATGCAGTGTTGTTGTTCACTGTATCCCATCTGTTCTCAGTTGCTCTGATCAAGTTAATCCATCCACTGGCTTCCTTTCTATTGTTCTAGAATTTAGACACTTCTTACTGACAGTGCACATCCCCTAAGTTTGTTTCCCAAGGATCATTTGATGTTGCTGAATGAATGCATCTTTCCCACCACTACAGCATTGACTAATACAGTTTGAACCTCCGAACCCAATCATTTTCATGTCTTGCTTTTTATTATTAAGCTGATTGCATCCATTATGTGGAATGGTGTACCTGATCACTTTCTGTATATTTCAATATGTGGTACCTATGAAGAATGTCCACTTTAACCTTTCTTCCACTTTACAGACATTTTGTGCTGGGTAGTAGTTATGGGTCATTGCTCCAGAACACTGGTTTCACATCCTTGTCTGGGTTTTAAAGGAAGAGAGTCTTTTGTTTTCTCAGTAAATGTGGCAGTGACCTTTAATTCTTCTCTCTCTCTCTCTCTCTCTCTCCGTCCTTCTCTCCCTCCCTCCCCCAGCCCCCCCCCTCTCAATCTTACTCCTGACCCAGTCACAAAAAGGCAAGCATGGTATGTACTCACTCATATATGGATTTTAGGCCTGAAACAGGAGACTGCCAGTCTACAATCCCCAGCCAGAAAGTCTGGGAAACAGGGAGGACCCTAAGAGAGATATGCATGGTAACCCAGAGAAGGGGAGCAGGACAGAACCTTCTGAGGGGATTGGGAGCAAGAGGGGGAGGAAGCTGGGAGAAAGAGAGGGGGTGAAGAGGAGGAGAGAGGAGGACATGGGGAAGCAGGAAATTTTAGTAGGGGGAAGAATAGAGGAGAGAAGGATGAGAGATACCATAATAGAGGGAGCCATTATAGGTTTGAAGAGAAATCTGGTACTAGTGAGATGTCCAGAGGCCTACAAGGATGATACCAACTGGCAATCTAACCAATAGTGGAGAGGCTACCTTAAATGCCCTTCCCTATAATGTGATTGATGACTTCCTTGTGTACCATCCTAGAGCCTTCATCCAGTGGCTGAAGGAAGCAGAGGCAGACACCCACAGCTAAACACTGAACTGAACCCCTGGAACCCAGTTGCAGAGAGGGAGGAGTGATGAGCAAAGAAGTTATGATTTGGCGGGTGAAACCCACAGAATCAACTGACCTGAACAAGGGGGAGCTTATAGACCCCAGACTGATGGCTGAAAGGCCAGCATGGAACTGATCCAGACCCCCTGAACGTATTTGTCAGTGAGGAGACCTCAGCATCCTTTGGAACCTCAGGCAATAAATCAGCATTTAGCCCTGTCATCCAGATGGACTTTGGGAGCCCATTCCACATGGAGGGATGCTGTCTCCCCCTAGACACATGGGGGAGGGCCTAGGCCCTGTCCTAGATCATATGACAGACTTTTAAGTTCCCCCAACAAGGGCGTCTGTAGGAGGAAAACACAACTCTGCCATTAGCCATGTGACTTATTAGAGGTACATACAGATGAGGTAATAAAAGGGCGGTTTACCACACCGCCAAACACACCTACTTTAGGCATGACTAAAGACCTATACAGGTGTAAGTGGTGAACTACATCACTAGCCAGGCCCACTTTTGGGCATGGCTAGGGACGTTACCGAGGAAGGTATAAAAGACTGAACAGTGGAAGTCTAGCTCTCTTTTTCTGGCTTTCGGGCTTCCAGTTCGGCGGCGGAAAACTACTTGGCTCATCTGGGTTACTTGTTTGGTCTCTTGTGAGTAATTTCTACAATAAGTACTTATTTTTACTTTCAGTAAGTGTGTCATTTATTGTTGCAGCATCAGGCCTCACCCTCCTTGGAGAGTGGAGTGGGGATTGGGGAAGGGGTTGGGAAGGTTGAAGTGGGGCAGGAGAGGAGGGGATGGAGAGGGAGCTAGGACTGACATGTGAAGCCAAATTATTTCTAATTTAAATTAAATTTAAAAACCCACAAGTTTGTTTCTTAATTACAATTGTAATCTGTAGATTCATCTCTTCCATGACACTTTTTTTTATAAAGGAACCCAGAATGTAACCATGGATAGCCTAGAATTTGCTATGTAGACAAAGCAGTCTTCAAAATCAGAGAGATCTACCTGCTTCTGCCTCCTGAGTGCTTTCAAAGACAAAAACCTCTATAGCAATGAGTTATAGACAAAATTTTTAAATAAAAGTATTATTGCAAAATAAACTATAAACATATATACTTCCACACAGATATACTGAAAGTTCTATACTTCAAAGTAATTATCAAATGATGATAGCCAGGCACATACACACCTATAATGCCAGTAATTATGAGGCTAAAGCATAGAACACACAGATGATGAGGCTCCACCCTCAGGGTTTCTGATAAAATGTGTCTGAGTTTAGGCCTCCAGATTTGCATTTCATGAGAGTGCTCAAGCAGATTGCTGATGCTACTTGTTTTAGGAACACAATTTTGAGTCCGTGGATGTGGGTCTTGTTACTTGTATTAGACCCCACCATAAGTCTTTTAAATGTGCTTCTGTGTGACTAAGATTGTTGAGCACTTTCTATCTATAATAAAGTTTAAGAGGAACACTGGAAGCTATTTAAGAGACAACATCAACAGCACACCAAGACATAGTTTATGAATGTAAGAACCCCTCTGTACAGCATTAGCATTAGCTTTGTATGTGCCAGACCAATTCAGGAATTTGGCCCACTGAGGCAGGCTGCCAAAGATATGTAAGCTCAACTACACAATGAGTTAGTACAGATAGCAGAAGCATTGCCCTTTGGGACATTGCTTTACTTCATCCTGACATTGCTTTTGTCTCAATTTTAAAGATGCTGAAACTAAGAGATTTCAAGGAAATTAAATATTTTGTCTGATGTTTTGAAATGGTCAGATAATGAACTGTTACCAAAAACCCAGGTGTCCTGATTCCAAATTGGTTTTTTCACTCTAATACAATGATATACTTCAAATTAAAAGCAAACTGATTTGTAGGACTTTCAGTTTTTTTCTCCCAGGGTCCCAATTTCAAGAGATGACATATATAAAATGTTCAAGTAATGCCACCTGATTTCTTAAAATAGCTTGATTCTTGGTACACTGCAAATTATTAGGGAGCTTTTACTTTAATGGCCTGGCAATTAATAATGAGTCACAGTAAAATGTCTGTGGGGTAGAAAAAAAAGCACATTGTCACCAGGTCTGTTCATTATCCTCTCTGCTCTATATCCAGATCAATCAATAGTTAATTAATAATGATGTGCTTCCTCAAGAACAAGGTTATAAATTAATTTAATGCTCATATGCATATTTTCTGGACAGAAAGTGAGTGGAAAATGCCTGCCAAGCCCATCTCATTGCATGAAAATATATGTAACAATTACACATATATGATAGGAATGGTTTGCTTAGCCAAATGTTTGTTCGTTTCTGTTCATCAGTATTCATTTGAGCTACTTCCATGCAGTTTGTGGAAGCAATGCAATCAGTTGAGTAGTGTGGCAGATTTAAATCAGTAATAAAAGCCCTGGGGAAATTAACAAGACAAAACATTAACCACAGACTAAACATTAACATACATTAGCATTTTTATTATACCTGTAGAATTGTTAAATGGGTATGGTTACTACTATTAAAAAGATAATTTCAATGTATATTTTGTTTGAAAACTTTTCAGATTTAATTAAACAAAATTGTATAACAACATGGTATATGGTTTAAGAGAACAAAGCTCAATGTTTTATTTTAACTGGAAACTTTTAGAATTCTCACACCTTGGTTCAAATGAATTTCATGGGCAATATTTGTTCAAAGTAGTTCACAATAGCCCAGTTCATTTTTAATTTGCATAATCCTACAGAAAAAATTTATTTTGAGTTCTTGGAGCTTCTAATGAGTAAGCCAATAAACAGACTAAAGTTATAACAAATATTTAGCAACATTTCTCAGAAAATGTTCTTTGAGAGCACAGTTATTAGATACCCTCCAGAGGCTCAAGAGTCTTGGTGGCCTCAGGGGCAATTCCTGAGAGGGGAGCTGGGCTGATCCCTGAGTTCACAAATACAGCCCTCACCCCTGGCAAATAGTCAGGTTTCCGAGAGCAGTATGAATTACAGCTAAGCAAATATTTTACCTGATTTTAAACCCTTCATAGTGATAAGGGGTTGGAGAGATGACTCAGCAATTAAGAGCACATGCTGTTCTTTCAGATGTGACCCTAGCACCTACGTTGGGTGGTTCATAACCTCCTGAAACTCTGGCCTCAGTGGATCTGACTTCCATGATTGCCAGCCTCTATATCCTCTTACCCACAAAGATACACACACATATCTACATACATAATGATTACAACAGTAAATCATTAAAAACATCCTTTCCTAATGACAAGGGTTGTCACTTAAGAAAATAATGAAAATCAGGAAGGTCACTGAAATCTTCTCCTGGCCCTTTTCTCATGAAACAGGTCATAAAACCTAGAAAATTTTCTCTGACCTTCTCTCCTAAAGCCATAAAGCCTAGGTGACTCTTATGTGAAATATATGATGGGACATTCATGTGAGTGGTACATAGTATAGGCCCATAGAAAAAGATAGCCTTACCTCCAAAGAAACAGAGATTCTTCACTAAAGGACTTATGTTCATCCAGTATATTTACATTGCATACTTTTTCTTGTCAATCTGTCATTTATTATATGTGCATCGCAATGAGTCTAGTAATGAGTAAGAAAATTCCTCTCATGGTAATACAGTCTTCTAAGAAAGTAATTTTACCTTATATTTTCAAGGGAACCTGAAATAAAATATGGCACTTCAAATATTCTATAGTCTTCCTTCCTTTAAGGCTGTAGTGGTAGGTAACGTGAAACCATGGCACCAAGAGAAAACAAAGTACTAATGTGGCTAAGAGGTAGAAATGGGACTATACATAAATTAATAGGAGTGACATTATGCTAAGTGAAATAAGCCATGTGCAGAAGAAACGCAAATATGTAATCCCTCTCATATGTAGAAATTAAGAAGCTGATCGTTTTAGGAGTGGAGAGTAGAATGCTAGCTATCCTTTTTGGGTTTTTTTGTTTGTTTGTTTGTTTGTTTGTTTGTTTTGTTTTGTTTTTGCTTTGAGAGACAGTGTTTTTCTGTT
Source organism: Mesocricetus auratus (assembly GCF_017639785.1). Classification (NCBI taxonomy): domain Eukaryota; kingdom Metazoa; phylum Chordata; class Mammalia; order Rodentia; family Cricetidae; genus Mesocricetus; species Mesocricetus auratus. The sequence continues at coordinate 101,019,607 of NW_024429188.1, read as the reverse complement.
TCTTTGGAGACTGTCCTGCAACTGGTTCAGTAGACAAGGCTGGCCTTGAAACTACAGAGATCTGCCTGTCTCTGCCTCCCTAATGCTGGGCTTAAAGGTGTGTGCTACCACCATCTGGCCAAACGGTAGTTATCTTGAAGGCTGAGAGGAGTTGAAGGATGGGAAGGAGATAGATAGGCTACTTAACAGGTGTAAAAACACAGAAGAAAAACATTATATGAGTGCCTATAATTAACAACTTAAGGTATATTTCAATTCAAAAATAGATAGAAAAGAGAGTCTTGGTCCAGTGAAATCATACAGCAAGCAAAGGCAGTTATCACAGAGCCTGATCTGAAGTTGATCCTCCCTACAAACAACATAGCGCACATGTGCATGGGCTCATATACTCATACATACACGTAAATACATGTATAAAAATGTGGGTCTTGAATGTTTCCAACACAAAAAAAGATAGACATGTGTAATGAGTATTATGCTAACTGCCTTGATTTGATGCCTGGACATTGTAAACATATGCTGAATTGTCAATGTATCTCTGTGAGTATGTACAATTATGATAATTTACAGAAAGAAGCAGCTTGTATACCCAGTCTCCTGATGCTCAGATAATGCTTTTGTTTCCTGTATACATGAACATAATATGTCTGGACTCTGTTGGAGAGGAACAGTGCTAAGATGGTCAGAATGACTTGCTGCCTGGAGTGTGGTCATAGGCAATGCCTTCTTAGTTGTCAGGCCTTGTAACATTTGAGAGTGCTATTGCTTTTCCTGCCCTAGGTTCTGACACATAAATAAAAGCACCATTAGGAATCATGGTTCAGGAAAAAAGGTTTTAAATTCCTAGGCTTTTGATAGAGACACCCACATATCTAATAAATTTACTCCAACTAACCAAATTTAAAAGTGGCAGCAATCTTGACCAGGTACATTACTCAGTGGAAGGAAATTGGATTGCATTTCTTATTTAAGAGTTTCAAACTTCTGGGCAGGCTATTGATTTCTCAAACACCACTTGAGAGTCTGGCTTCTTTAGTGAGTGCAGTTGAAGAGAGACTAAGGTCCTACAGCGGAGTCTGGGGCGTCTCAAGTGAGAAACTGAAAGGCATCTTCAGTGGGAGTGCATCACTGTAAATTATGCTTTCTGTCAGTGCCTAGTTTCAAAATAAGCTAATGATATTTGCTTCCAGATTTGGGTGTGCAGGTGAAAGATGTGTTGAGGGGATCCTACGCGAAGTAGGCTACCTCTGACCTTTGTGTGAGAGAAGTGGCTTCATGGTAGATGCTGGGAGAAAATACAGCCTGTCTGATAAGGCATGGCACATCTCAGATAGGAGCTGGAGATGTTGGCAAGACGTCATTGTTTGTCTCTTACCCCACACAGTGCCTTGGAAAGTCTTCTTGATAATGCCGCATTCAGAACTTGGGAAGGAAGATCAGACTACTAGTTGGCTACTTTGTTCTTTGTCCTTAACCTTCCTACTTTTGCTTCAGCTGACCACTTTGTAGTAGGCTGGACTAGAGCGTGGCAGCAAATATCTAAAATCATGCTCTAGTCCAGTAAGAATTCACTGATGCAGAGGGTTGATTTTCCATTGGAAGGGTCATCTTACAGCTATGTTTTTCAACTAGATAACATACTGTGGTAGATTTTTATTTGGTTATTGATTGTGACCCATGCACCCGAATGTGATAATATTTTGAACTTGGTAAAACTGACCCTCACATTGATCTATGCTCATATCACAATACATAGACACTTAAAGAACAAACATAATGTTTATAATCTGAAATTTACCTGCATTTAAAAAATAATAATAAACATGTGTTAGCCTGTGGATGTAACGCTATAATGTAGTCTACCAGTTATTTTTGTCTGTATTATATGCTTTTGGATTGAATAGAACTTATGAAGTATAGCTAGGCAGCCCTTGCCTAAAACACCCTACCAAACTGCCCTAGGTAGGATGGATTCAGAGACTACAAATTCCTTGTATAAAGTTAAAATCAGCCCAAATCATATAGCATGGCATAGGCACATGTGAAAATGTCAATATCTTGCATTCCAAAGTTAGATGGAATATTTTCCAGGGTCTTTATTCTTTTTCCACATCAGAATAAATGACTGAGGATGGCTGGTTTGAACATAAAATGATAGGTTCTCTCTTTCATAAATGGGGTAATTCTGCTGCTCATTTAAGATAATTTCTAACTTAAGAATTCATATGGGAACCCTGCCAAAGGTATGCAAACTAAATGCTACATATGCCTCTACGTATTCATAGATAACAGTTAAGTGCTATTGGGCCATCTTGAAACATCCAGAAGCCAGATGACCACATAGAGTATTTGGTGCCTGATACTGTAATAGAAAATTCCTTCAATTCACTTAAGTTAATTTGCATAGCAGTGTATAAAGCCTACTTTAAACTGTGTGAAGATATAGAGAGGACACATATAACCCCTATCCTCACAAGATGTTTCCAATACTTTCCCTGTCCACCTGAGCTATGTTAGTTGATGATATGTTATTTAAGTTTGGTCCTTTTTCTTTCCAAAACAACATGTAAGTAAATGAAAAGCAGTCATCGTGTTCAAGGGAGGTGGGATTGTGTTAAGATTTATGTTCAGAACAATGGGTTCAAAGACAATCAAGTGGATCCATTGTCTGTTTGCTTTAGGCAAGTCTTTTAACCTTGAATTTCTGTTTCTTCATCTATAAAGTAGAGGTGATAGTATTCAACATGGTGTGTGTCACAAGAAGCCACATAATGAAACTAATATTCACACTTACTTTTGTGTGGAAGTTGTTTTAGTCATTAGTCTGCAAATAATGTAACCACAGAAATGAGTTAGAATGGAACTAAGCAAGATGGTATCGTTTCTTTTTTAATCTTTGCTATGTATTTGTGAAAGGGGTGTCCAATGAATGTTTTTTAATGGATTCATGAGAAGTAGTAGAAAGGAGGGAGGAAATCCAGCTGTCTTAAGTGCCTGTACTCTTTTCAGAAAACCCTGCAATTATTTAGTTGGTTCACAGATGATGACACTGACTATAGGTTGGTTGATGCTTGCTTCCATCAGGCCTTTTTAAGGAAATGCCAGATGAGCAACTGCACTGACAATTTTTCAAAACACTTTAACTTGAGTCTAGTAAGGACTCTCTTAAGAATGGGGTACACTCTGTGTATGGAAGGCTGCTCTTCTATCAAGAGGCTACTCAGCACCACCTCTCCAAGCACTCCGGTCTCCTATAGCAGATTGTCTCAAAATTCTAAATTGCCTTTTGTGATCTTCAGCATACATACAAACAACAAGTGCTACTGAAAGGTATCAGTGGAGTGAGGCCTGTGCAGAGAGGCCTCTCCAATGTTTTCCCTTTCATCTTAAGAACCTGAGTGGACTGTACTCAGAATGGGTACAAAACTTCGCATCAGCCTTCTGCCTTCCTCTCTACTTCTGCTAAGCCTTATTACCTGTTTCGACTCTATTAATGACTCTGTTCTGCTCTTTGAAAGGAAATTGTGGGAGGAAATTGCAGTGTGTCTCAAATCTGTTTCTGCCATCATATCTGTGGAAGCATTGTACTATTATATTACATTTCTTTTTTTCAGATTGCCAAGTTGTGTGCCCACTCCCAGCAACGCCAATATAGATCTGCTTATTATCCTGAAGATCTGTTTATTGACAAGAAGGTATTAAAAGTTGCTCATGTAGAACATGAAGAAACCTTATCCAGCCGAAGAAGGTGAGAGAATTTCCCCCTCCATTTCAGCATACAATTAGCCATTGTGTTTTCAGGCCAAAAATCTCTGGAGCCAAGTTTCTTACATACATGTTACTTAGTTCTTCTGAGGGGAATGCTTAATTAAAATCTACATTTTGTCTGCATTAAAGAAAAATGACACTATAACTAAGCAATATTTAAGTGTAAACTTTCCAGGTATAAATATCTAGTTCAGAAACACAGGATAGAATGAACTTTCCTATTCAGGACCCTTTATTGAATAAATAAAGTATTTTCTGATTACAAGGAGATCTTAGAATCCAATGATCTGGCTTACAGTTATTCTTATTATTGTAAGAGGAACTTTACCAAAGAGAAAGTAGCAAGACACTCTCAACATGCTCACATGACATGTTTTACACAAAACTGACTATATGTTTCATAGTTCTTTTAGTTTGTTTGTTTGTTTGTTTTTTGAGACAGGGTTTCTCTGTGTAACAGCCCTGGCTGTCCTGAAACTCACTCCAGACCATGCTGGCCTCAAACTCACAGAGATCCACCTGCCTCTGCCTCCCGAGTGCCTGGCTCATAGTTCTTAAAAAGTAGTCAGAAGCCAAAATGCAGGATCTAATTCCCTTTATTCCCATCCAACCCTAGCCCTACTTAGGTCCTCTCCAACCCTAATCTAGCTTTTGGGTTATAATTAAGATGTAATAATCAACTGAAAAGCCCAACACAAGTCTTAAGAGAAATGTGTTACCCAAAGAAATACACATGTAGCCAACCCAACTCAAGACTAGTTAAGCATTAGTCTTTTGTTGTTTTCTTTTTGTCGTTCTTGTTGAATTTTAGGGAGTTTTGAGAGACTGGCCTACAGGTAAAAAATTATTATGTGACATCTTAGATATGAGCCATTTTGTTTTGGTTTTGAGATGGCATCTTTTTATATATTCCTTGCTGCCCTGGAACTCATTGTGTAGACCAGGCTGACCTCAAACTCACAGAAATCCACCTGTTTCTGCCCCTTGAGTGCTGGCAATAAAAGACTGAGCCATCCTGCACAGCCACCTAGCAATTGTTGTCTTTTTGTTTTCACAGTCCATTGTTCCCCTTTGTTTTCATTCTTGGTCCTCTGAACCACTTGAGGGATTCACTTCAGTCTGTGCAGGGCACTGGTTTTCAACTAGTAGAAACATTCCCATATTTGACTGAGTGAATTACATATACATGTGTCTATCATTATTCAGCTAAACAGTAATTGATAGGACCCCGGTAGTGCTGCAATGTATGCTGGACAGTATAAACACAAACACACAATCTCTAGGTCAATCTGGTGGAAATAAACTTAACTACAAGCAAAAGCTCGAGAATTTCAGAATACGGAGGCAGCTTTTGGAAAGACAGAACCTCCACTGAGCCGATCTCCAGGAAAGGCTACGCAGAAGTTCTTTCGTGATTTGCAACAGTCACATATAGAGCTTTCTTAAAATAAACACAGTAAAGCAGCCCACTATTCAAATTGCCCTGTTGTTATGCACAATTTTTATGTATCAGTTAAAGGTTAAAAATAAAAAATTAAATGAAATTAACTTGTCAATTCAGACACATTTATAAGTGGGAGTTTTATTGAAGCCCCTGCTGCATGGCTACTGTCTATTGTGGGCTTTGTGTGACCTATTCCCATTCACTTTCCTGGGGATAACTGTTGGTCTGGATCCTGATTTTCCATGGAAAGAAGAAGCTGATGAAGAAGGTGTTTCCCTCTGGGCACGTCATTTTTTGAACCTTTAGGCAACTTCCAAATAGATGAAAGGATAGTAAGAGAAAATGGCCAAAGCTGTAGATTTGAATTAATGGCAGGATTCTTTTGGGTGAATGTTACTGAAAGAATGTTAGTACATTTACACATTTCTCACAGTACAACATTTCACACTCTCAAGAAAATTGAATGTGTGCATCTATCATGTTCAACACTCATGACCAAGATCTATCAATGGTTAAAAACATAAATTGGAAAGGAACACTGTTGTAGTGCTCAATGTAGTACTCAGCTTGCAAGTAAGCTCTCTCAGTCTGATTATAAATTGAAAATTCCTTAGTTTTATTAAATTAACAGCACACAAAGAAACACAGGATTCCTTTGGAAGCATTCAGAAATCATCTGTTTGTTTTGTCTGCCCCCAACTGGGTACTTTGCAACATACAACTAGTTTTAGAAATAGCTTAGCTCAATTTAAAGGCAATTTTATACTTGACCGGTGGTCTGTGCATGGGATTCATGTTTTCTTTAAGGAACACATGTTGAAAATATCTGTTGTGAAATTTAGAACACTGACAGCAGAATACCATGCACTCAGATTATATCAAAGCAGAAGCAATATGATCGTCGCAACCCTTTCTACCTCTGGTGTTTTTAGCACATTTGGGTTGTCAGTCTCTCTCTGTTTTGCTCCTCTGAATTTCTCCATCACTTCACTTGTAATACTGTATGCCTGGTCCTTTTCATATCCTAGATACTGTTTGGTAGAACACATGAGTAAGTCCTTTCCCTTTTCAAATCCAGAATAGGTAGTTGAATAGTCCACCCAGCACCTATACAGCAAGCTTCTGCCTCAACCTCTAACCTATGATAAAGTTACAGTCCCTTCACCTAGTAGAGCTCCCTCTAAGTATTGTAGCTTCCTGCTTCCTGTAATTCCCCTAACATAGTCTGAAGAAGCAATGGATTAACTAACATTAGTAAGTTACATAGAGAAAAAAAGTGCAAGATGATCTCTCCCTGATCCTAAATCAAGCCTATTATTGCCCCTCTCAGACCACCACTTCTTTAAGTTTTGCTAGGCAGCCTTGTAAGTTCAGGGGTATCTTTCAGCCTCTGATAGTAGCAATGAAATATATCTTGAATGTGTCACTAAACAAGTTTCAGGTCTGATAGATGTTATCTTGCCCCCACATAGGACTTTACAATCAAGAGTTGCCAATCCTATCTATATGCTCAGCCTTGTGTATATTCTGGCCCGGCGGTGGTGGTGCACGCTTTTAATACCAGCACTTGGGAGACAGAGGCAGGTGGATCTCTGAGAGTTCAAGGCCAACCTGGTCTACAGAGTGAGTTCCAGGACAGCCAGGGCTACACAGAGAAACCCTGTCTTGAAAAATCAAAAGAAAAAAAGGATATAGGCTCTGATGAGAAGAGAATCCCTATCCAGTCCAGTCAAGGAGACAGACATATAAACAAATAGTATCTTATACTGAATTTGAGTTCCCTGACAGAGCTATTTACAAAAAAGTGGCAGTATAACAGATGATTGAAAACTTAGCAGCCTTCCTGGGAGTATCAAGAAAGGCTACTTGGATTAGGATGCTTTTGAACTCAGCCTAAGTGGTGAGGAGGAATTCAACAGAGAGAAAGGGCAGTGTTCCAAAGGAGGTGGGAAGAGAGGAAGGATGCTAGTGTCTGGAGTGGCAGAAAGTGGTACTTTGAGGTTAAAGTGGGCAAGTATTCTTCATCAAAATTAGGCATGATCTCACATCATTCCGATTTGAGTTAGTTTGGTTGCTGTAGTTTTCTGCCTTTTCAAATTAAAACAAAACAAAACAATGAGCACATATTATTTTACATTAAGAAAAAAGGAACCTTAATAACAATTGAAAAGTTCAGGATCTGCAGTAAGGGATGATAGTTTGTGTTCTACTTGCAGTGGTTTCCAATTAGCACTGTTTTTGATACCTGCCCAAGGAGATCAATGTGAGAAAGTGAAGGCAACCCCTCCTCCACATCTGAAAATGGGGATGCCCTTTCTGTAATGATGGATACCCTATTGGGAAAATCACATAAATCCAGCTCCAATACTTTCAAATAACTCAACAAAGGAATCACATCCTTTTTTTGTTCTGATTTTTATTTAAATTTAAAACAAGCTTGTTTTACATGTCAATCCCAGTTCTCTCTCCCTCTCCTCCTCCCCTGCCCCCCACCAACCCCCTATCCCATCCCCTTTCTGCTCCCCAGGGAGGGTGAGGCTTTCCATGGGGGATCTACAAAGTCTGTCACATCATTTGAAGCAGAACCTAGGCCCTCCCTCATGTGTCTAGACTGAGAGAGTATGCCTCTATGTGGATTGGGCTCCCAAAGTCCATTCGTGTAGTAGGGATAAATACTGGTCTACTACCACAGGCCCCATAGACTGTCCAGGCCTCCTAACTGACACCCACATTCAGGGGATCTGGATCAGTCCCATGCTGGCCTCTCAGCCATCAGTCTGGGGTCTATGAGCTCCCCCTTGTTCAGGTCAGCTGTTTCTGTGGGTCTCTCCAGCCTGGTCTTGACCCCTTTGCTCATCACTCCTCCCTCTCTGCAACTGGAAGGAATCCCATCCTTTAGTTCCACATTTTATACACTAAATGTACACTTCCATGAAAAGACCCTTTCTGTAGCAGACTGCCATAAGCAAATGTTGGGTTTGTCACAAGTAAGAGCCAGAAACTGCACTCGTTCTATTTCAATGATATATGGTATAATATAGTAATATTTACATATATGTGTGTGTGAATAAGGTGTGATTAGAATCAAAGAACATTCCTTTCAAGCCAAATTATTTCTCCAGTCACACGTTATCTTAGTTCACAGGTAGAGATTCTTTTGTTTTCTGTCATACAGTAGCAACATAAAGACAAAAACCTGAGTAATTAGCATGCCACCTAGTTTCAAATGCCTTTCTTTAAAAAGAAAAATAGAAATACTTAACTTGCTGTCTTCTAAAATTATATGCAAGGAGATGCTATAAAGCTTTATTTAAGAAAGCATAAGAAATAAAATTTGCCTAGTTCCCATACTAGAACAAGTTTGAGGAGAGATGACAGGAAAAGACAAAGAAGAGGAGAAATGAGAGAGGCACAGCCAACTCCATAGGGGGTAAACTACTCCCGTCACACTCTGCTGCCATGTGTCAGAGGACATTATCACCTGTTGTCACTGTCCTTTGAAAACTCATTGATTTTCCAACAGTTTACAGTATTTTTTCTTCCTTCAAAAGTAGTATAACTGCATTTATTTTCAAGAGAACCAGAAAGAACCTCGTAATAACCCTACCAAGACCAGAAGGCAGTATATACAAAATCAACACATTATTTCTGCCTAGTGTGTATATGAATGGGTCATCTCCTCCTCCTCTTATTCTATATTCTAAACTACTCATGGTGAACATGTGTTTCTTTTACAATGATAAAGAAAGTCAAAAGACTTTATTTTAAAAGATGAAGGAAGAGATGGCCAGAGCTAAAGTTGAAACTCTTGCCTGTAATCTTAGCTACTAAGCAAACAAAGGCAGCAGGATCACAAGTCACAAGTTTAAGATCTGCCTAGAGAACTTAGTGAGACGCTGTCTCAAAAAGTCAAAAAGAGCTGGGCATGTAGCTCAGTGGTAGAGCACTTGCAATCTCCAGTGCCCAGCCTAAAATTCTAATTCTAGAGTGAACTTGTTTGTACTTAACAATACCCACCACAAAAGAAGGTGAAATCTTAATCATGTGACACAAGTGAGTTATCTGGAAGTTGAATTTTAAAAATTGTACCCTGCACACACAAACTGATATAGAATGTAATATATTTCGTATGTAACATATTTTATCCTTCAGATTCATGATAATGGGTGGATGGGCCATGACTTACATTATGAACTCATGGCCAATTATTCGTGTGGGTACTATGGTGATAGGAGTTTACACAGTTAACACCTCACATGCATTGTCTCATTGAATCATCATAGCAACCTCATGATTTAGATTCTGTTGTAGAATATGCCTAAGGTTGCAATGCTGGGTAAGTGAAAGTGAGCTGGCATTTAAAATTCGGCTGAGTCAGATTCCAGAACCAGAGTTCTCAGCCACTGCTCACAGGAGACTTAAAGGGACTGTTCTGAGAACCCAACCACAATGCTAACATGATTGCTGAATGAAATTGTGTTCTAAGTTGGCAATGGCTAATTCCATAGGTTTTTAAAAAAAAAAACTTAGTCTCATATGCCTATACTTGTTGAAGGAGGTAACGAATGCTATATGAATCAGGATAACTTTTGTTTCTCTGAGTTACTTTAAGTTTCAAAACATTTCCCTTAGATCTCGAATGTGATGCTCAAGACTGTGTTATATTATCTGCATTCTTTACAAGTTCCCTAGATTTTTATCTTGACCTTTCCAGGCATTATTCTACTACACTGAAGCAGGAGGTCTTAGGTTTATTCCAGTCCTCATCCCTTTGACTTTAGGTAGAACCTCATTTGGTTCTTTCTCAACTTGTCAGTTATTTTTATGATCAGCTAAGACAGCTGCAAGGGTTGAAAGGCAGGGGGAAATTTAGGTTTCCTTTCTTTTCAACTTCTAGGGATATCAAAGTGGAAGGGCTCTGTATGGCTTCCATTTTTCTTGCCCTGTTCTATGTTCATGAGAGTGTGTGTAGAGGTAGGAGGAAGCCTAAGGGAAACTCTTTCATTAAAAAGAAGGCCATCATTTCCCCGAAACTAATGCCCACATTCCATTTCCTTGTGGAGTAGGGGGAATTACTCAGCCTCAGCCTTTAGTCTTTCAGCTTCCACTCTTGGGAACTGGATTATTACCTTGTAAAACAGAACATCTCTCCTATTAGCCGTTAATTGAACCCATCTTTCTCCTTTTGAGAAACTGTAATGTTGACTTTTATTTTCAGAGCTCTGTATTGAGCCTCTTCTCTTTGGAGATTGACGGTGCTCAGATGCCAGGCATAGGCTGGGCGGAGAGCATGGACACAGCAGGAAGCAAGTATTGGAGTAGCAGGCATGATATATGTTGCAATAACATTTTCTGTTTGTTCTGTCCATCACCCTGGCTTTCCTGTGACCTAAGCTTTTGTAGACATGTATGGAAAACTTTTTCTTTTGAACACACACACACACACACAAATAATAGTTTTATGGTAAACAGAAAATGGCATAAACTGTAAGGTCTTTTCAACCAGTCTTCAGTCCCAGCTGGATCTGAGAATACCTCCTAGAAGATATTGCTGGGCTCATGGCTTCCACTGTCCTTCAAATGGCAGTCATAATGTGGCTCCTCCAAAGGTGTGTGCATCAGGACACACCATTCTTAGCCTGCAGACTCTGAGTAATTGCTTCCCTGCTAGAAAATTCCCGGACCAGTATATGATATGAAGAGCAATGTTGCTTTCTATCAGGACACCACTTTGAAAATAAAGTATATTTTATTTTTATTATTGGACATGTATTATAGAAATAATTAAATGTTTAATAAATATATTCATGTATCCAGTCTGATAACTTAACGTTGTATATACATGTACAACTGAAACAAGATAACAAGCAAAAAGTATTGCTATAATTTACATCTGTGTGTTTATACACATTTGCATATCATATGTGCTTTCTTATCATAAACAGCATGGAAATGAAAGCAAGTAAATAATAATATATACTACTACAGCCATCTCCCCTTTGCTCTGCCTCACGGGGAAAACAACATACAGACAAAGAACAAAGCAACCTTCCCCCTCTTAGCAGATGTGAGTGAGTCTCCCTGACTGTATAATCAAGAGAATTTCATAGAGCTTATAGTATTCTGAGCACCCCACCATTTGGATCTGCAGCCATTATCTGAAGCCTATATGGAAAGGGGCCATCTCTAGGGTAATAGCATTGTAAATTACAATCAATGCACTCAATTACACTCAGAAACCAAAAGATATGTAGTATTCCAGTGTGCCTCGTAATCAGCACCTTTGAGAATGTAGGTAACAGCATTCTGAACAAAAAAAAAGAAGCTACTGAACGTGTGAGAAAATGGATGTTGGAATTAAATCATCGTCCTAATAGGAACAGCACCTTCAATGGATGGCAACCTTCTCCCACCCCAGTGTAATTCTATTGATTTTTTTTAAAATGCTAAATTGTGTCCTTGTAGCTAAGAATGTTTTTAAAAATCATTTATTGCTCTAATCAGCCTGGCAGAGCTTTTCTGTCATGCTGATAAGGAAATTAAACTGTCCTCATACTGCGCTTACTTGCCTCTGACGCACAGATGTTTTATTTTCCTTTCAGGGAACTGATTCAGAAGTTGAAGTCTTTCATCAACTTCTACAGTGCTTTGCCTGGCTACATCTGCAGCCATAGCCCCGTGGCCGAAAATGATACCCTGTGCTGGAACGGGCAAGAACTTGTGGAGAGGTAATCTTTTGTGAAAGTTAGTTATAGCAACATTTCAGAACTAGACATCATATGTGAAGGTTGGGTAAATTCCCTTCCTTTGCTAACTTCATAAGAAAAAGTTTTCCACAAAACATACCTGTAAGCTTTTACGATGATCCAAATGTTACGTATAACTAGTAGCTTTCAGAGAATTTGCTAGCTGTGAAGCCCATGCAAAACTACATATTCAGGCATATTTCACAAAGTATAAAGCATATGGTGATTTTATTTGTCTTTGGTTTCTTTCAACTTGTCATTATGTGGACCATCATTTGTACTATTTGAAACAATCATATTCATGCTAACTGCTCTCAATTATTGGGAGGTAACTATGCATTAAACACCATGCTAAGCAATTTGTATATATTAACTCTCTTTCTTTGCAACAATTCTATGAAATGAATACTAAAGATGAAGAAAAGAAGAGGGGGAGGGAAAGTGGAGTAGCACTTCCCTGAACAAGTTTACTGGAAGGTTTGATCATTTGAGAATTTTTTAATGTAACCTATACTTCATATCAATGGTTATGAAGAATTTGCTCATTACTGACCAAAAAAGAATATATTCATTTATTCTGCAAATATTTATGGAACATCTTGATAAATGCCAGCCATGTTGAGTTGAACAAAACTGACAAGTGTCCCTGTCCTTGTAGATTTTTGTTATAAAGTTTTGTTCTCCATTGCACTGCACAAAGAGGACTAGCTTGGAATTATAAAGTGAAGTCAACAGAGTAGAATGCTTAGGAGCCTACAACATGCTTTTAAAGATGTGGTGCAAGTTTTGTAAGCATAGCAAAAAGGAAAGCATAGAAGAGACTTGAAACAGCATTCTGAGTCCTTTCATGGATTAGTTGCTTAGCTTATGGAAGGTGACCTAGTCTCCCTGTATCAGTGGTTCTCAACCTGTGGGTCACAATACCCATAGGGTCACACATTAGATATTTACGTTATGATCCATAACAGTAGCAAAATTACAGTTATGAAGTAGCAATGAAAATACTTTTATGGTTGGGGGGTCACCACAACATGAGGAATTGTATTAAAGGGTAGCAGAATTAAGAAGGGTGAGAACCTCATCTCTCTGTGTCTTTCTTTGTTCAGTCCTTTATACCCTCGGAATTTATATTTTTCTTTGGTTTTGTTTATTTTATAAATTTTTGAGAATTTCGTGTATCATTCCTGTTTCCCTCCTCTTCTTCTGCTATCTCTTCCTGGGTCCCTCTCCCACTCCCATTTTTATTTCTTTGATTATTTACTTTATTAATTTAGATTTCTTAATTTTTTATGTTTATGAATATGTTGCCTCCATGTATGTCTGTGCACCACATATACATATATGCCTGGTACCTACAGAAGCCAGAAGAGGGAGTCAGATCTCCTGGAACTGCTGTTGCAGATGGTTGTGATCCGCTGTGTAGGTACTGGGAACTGAAGCTAGGTCCTCTGCAAGAGCATCAAGTTCTCTTAACCACTGAGCCACCTCTCCAGCCCCATCTTCTTTAATTATTATTGCCATACACACACACAGAGAGAGAGAGAGAAACAGAGACAGAGACAGAGACAGAGAGGGGAGAGAGACAAAGAGACTGAGAGACAGAGACAGGGAGGAGAGAGACAAACAGAGAGAGAGAAATTCTTCCTATGATCAGAGATAATCTGGATGTTGAGAAAGAAGGTTGAGGAGATACTATGTGTTAGGTACAATGCTAGATGCTATGGATGCAAGGTGCATGTTACCTCCTTTGAAGAACTTACATTCCAGTAGACTCTGATTTTAGGACATAAGATGGTGAATAGAATTTTGCAATATATTATAATGGACAGATGATTATTGTGGAGTCAAGTGAACTTGTATTTGTATCTTAGTTCTTTGCTTGCATTGGGAGAGTCACTGAACACATTTTACAAGGTTGCTTTGACTCTTAAGTGAGGTCAGATGAAGAAGACTGGTGCACACTGGAAGCTCAATTCATGTCTTCAATTTTTGTCTTCCTTTCCTCTCTAACCCTTTTCTTCACAATACAAGATAAAATACATGCCCCCAAACAGCTTGTTTCACATCTAAGTGATTTTACTGACAGGAGACACAAGAATGAAATTGCATGCCACCTTGGATGATGGACTGGACTTGTATGGAGATAGACTCCCTTGGAAAAATTGTGAATGAGGCTGGAGGAATTAATGGCTCCATGCAGCATCCTCATGCTGGAGAAATGTGTATTTGTCATCTTGAATGGTCAAGAGTACTAAGTAGAACGAAAATGTACTTAACTGTTATGGCATATTTTTTAATTGTCAGGAAAAGACAGTTGGTACTGGTTTTATAAAAAGCTTTTTACTTTAACACACACACACACACACACACAAACACACACATACACACACACAATATAGTACTTAGAAAACTCCCACAAGTCAAATACAGATCTTATATAAACCCTAGTGACTTGTTTCACTGATATGATAATACGGTAAAAAGAAAGAAAAAATTTCTTAAATATTAAAATAATACACGTGCTAACAATGCTCCTATATTAAAACAGACAGTTTAATTTGTAATATATTTTGTAATGTGCTCATTCATACATTTTACTCTCATATTTGAATACCTCCTATGTATCAAGCCTCCTATTTATTGCTTTCTTCATTATAATTGTTAGAGTACATGTATGTAGCTACATCAGATATGTATTCTAATGCTTTAAGACAATAATCAAAATATCTAGTTTTAGCTTTTTCAAAACAATACTTTCCTAAGCAAAGGTGTTAGAATCAGCAGAATATTTTATTGTGCTCTGCTTGTATTAACTACTTCATAGCTGGTAGACATCTGTGAAGGATACTCCTGAGGGGGGTAGAAAAGAAAAAAAAGGAAATAAACAATTCCATAGCTTTAATTTCAAGCTTTAGGTTGGGTTTCTGAACATGTGTGTGTTTCATTAGCCTTCTCCATTGTTGTTGTTTATTCTGAGTGATAGAATAGTCTGATGCAGATCCTGATGCATTTGAATGAGTGTGAAAATTAATCAAACATACTTTTGTGGGGTTAGTTTGTTCCTGAGACAGTATAGTTCTGGCTGACCTGGCACTCAATATGTAGATCAGGCTGGGCTTCAATTCACAGAAATCAGCCTGCCCCTCTCTCTGCGTGATAGAATTAAAGACATAGGCCACCCCACCTGCCCACTTTAAGAAATCTATCAACTGAAAAAATTGTAGTCCATGGGATAGGAACCAGATCCTTATATATGCTAGGCAAACATTTTACAACTGAGTTGAAGTACCAAATGCTTGTTAGTTGAATTTTTATTGAGTTTTTTTCTTTTAATACCTCAATGTATTAGACACCAGAATAAAATAAATACTGTAATATGGAGAAAAGTTACTCTAAATTCTTACTTTTACAACTGAAGTATTTATTTTTGAGACAGCATTTGTTGTTGTTGCATACTATCCAAGAATAAAAGATAAAAAGAAGGGAGAGAGAAATAGAGTGAGGAGAGAAATAACATATTTGCAGACAGAATAAGGCTAATACAAACCGGGAATCACCTCCTCCTTGCTTAGTAACCTCGGGTTATAATTAACCTGTACTTGTATTAGTGACCTAACACAATGATGAGACTAGGGAATAGTGCCAAACTCGATTTTTTAAAAATTCCTCAGCAATGTACACTTAATGATATAAAGTTCTTTAGCCCGAAGACATGTGTGCCCTCTATTCATGTCATTTATAAGGATTAACTTTATACTCATTTCTCATCTGCAGTGAAAATACCTTTCATGGAGTTTCTTATTTAATTTAGTCTTAAACAGCAGTCTCCACTTCGCAGTAACAAAAGGGATCTATCACTATTATCTTTATAGATTAGATTTAGATTCCTTGGAAAATATTTTACCTTGAAACTCAAAACTCCTGACAGGGAATGAGACTTAATCATTAGAGATACTTATCAAAATGAAAATACAGATGATGGAAATACTGAGCTCCCACTTGTCTGCTCAGTAATCAGTGCTCCCACTAGCCAGGCATCCACACCTCTCCACTTCTAAAGAGTTAAGGGAGCCATTTTCTCTGCAAATAAGGGCAATTTCAGTTCCTTTCTGTTTTTATCTCCCAAACGCAACCAAGCGAAGGAATGTTTTCACAGACCTCTCAATGAGAGCCACTCACACCTATCATTTGTTCTTCTCGCTTCGCTTCCGCTACCACCTGCTTGTAGCTTTCCATAGCATGGGCTTTCAGGGTTTAACTGAGAAGTCTTCAAATTAACAGCATTGGCCCAGTGAGCCACCTACCTACAATTTGTAGAGGGCAGAAAATCTTCCAGCTTTTGCCTTTGTGAGACAAATTTCAATTAGGGAGTCATGACAACCAAGAGAAAAATAAACAACTCTACCAAATTAACACTGGGATTAGCAATTGTGAACGATAGGGTTTGACTGCACTGCCCTGATAATATGTAGAAGAGCAAACACCTTAGTGACTATGCGCTCAGATAATTAACTGACTGACATTTTCATTCTTTTCCTGGATAGCTTGTACTAGGTAAGCGCAGTTTTACTGTTTAATTGCACTGATCTTCAATGTATTGTAATGAGGGGCTAGCAAGATGGCTCAGTGGATCAAAACACTTGTTCAAACCTTAGAACTTGAGAGCCCACAGTGGAAGCGGAGAACCAACTCCTAAAAGTAGTTCTCCCGTGTGTGCCCACACTCAGACAACCAAATGGTAACCTCTTCATTGCCCAATTTCATCTGTAGGTTTCATTGGAGCCATTCTCTGCTGAGTCTTTCTTCTCTGCTCTGGGTGTAAAATTCGTTTGCCTCTCTTACAGTTAGCATGTCTTCTAGAAAAATGGAGGATGACCAACAGTGCGGAGACAACCACTTGAACTTTGATTCCTCCCTAGCTTCTCCAACAGCTCCTCTGTGACATAGCTGAGCCAGGTGAACCTCAATCCAGGTGTCAGCTCCAAGAACAAACTGTTATCTTTTCTGACTGATAGTTTAACATAGTTACTTCTGTCTGTGGGAAATCTGTATTCATCTTGTGCCTGGAATGCCTTGGACTCTCTAGGGCATCCCTCATTACAGAACAAACTCCTTGAGATCTGCAGAGGGATAATTACAGTCAGGGTGCCTCTTCTCCGTTCTTTTCAATCTTTGCATTTCAACTGAGAAATTATACACACACACATGCACTATGAATTCTCTTTCTGATTTCCAGTGAACAGGCAAACCTTCTTATGTTTATAATGTCTTGCCAAGATTTCTCTGAGAATTGCAAAGGCAGAAGTGGGGATATTCAAAATAATGCCTTTAGTTCTCAGACTTGTACTCTTGTCTCGAAACCTAACAGGTGTGTCAAAAAGTGGAGTAAGGAGAAATTTACAGTTTTGAAGTTTATTTTAGTTGTGTGTGTATGTGTGTGTGTGTGTGTGTGTGTGTTACATATGAGTGTCTAGTTTGGCATCTTCCTTTATTGCTTTCTCACTGAATCAAGCTCATTTCACTTAGGCTGCCTGGGCAGTGAGCTCCCATGTCTCTGTTCTCCAATGTTGGGGGTTACAGGCATGTACAGCCATCTTTGGCTTTTCACGTGGGTGCTTCATTTAAATTCACATTCTTATGCTTGCAGAGAAAGCACACTTCCATGTTGAGCCATCTTCCCAGCCCTAGCCTTTTATTTTATTTTCTTCCCTGCTAGATTAAAGGGCTAAACTGTGGTGTATCAACAGGTAGGAATGAATGAAAGAGACTTTATCACACAGTTCCTGACACATCCTGCAAAATAGTTTTCAAAAATGGGTTAATAAGATAGCTTATGTTCTTTCATGATTGAGGAAGGGCCAGAGAAGATACTTGATTCTGCTTTTTCTGGTATTTTAAAAACACTCTCTTTTGGGGACTTTGGGGTGGGTATACACTTCTAGCATAGTCAAATATCAAGTCTCTCATTGGTTTGCATAGCAAGAGGAAATGGCCTTTGGTCATCAAAGGAATTAAGGAAAGACTTCCATGTTCAGTATATGTATGTGTTCTCTCTCTCTCTCTCTCTCTCTCTCTCTCTCTCTCCCTCTCCCTCTCTCTCTCTTCTCTCTCCTCTCTCTCTCACACACACACTCTCTCACACACACACACACTCTCTCTCACACACACACACTGTCTCTCTCTCTCACACACACACACACAAACACACACACACACCTTCTTCTCATTCCAACTGCATGAGAACAGACCAGTGGAAAGGAGTAGATACTATACATAGCTCCCACGCTCTTGTTTTAAAATAGACTATTTATTTTTTGATGTTTGGGCTTATTTTTAGGTTTATAGTGTGGCTTTTATCCAAAGAACCCAAGGCAGAATGCAAGCGGTTTTAAATATAGGAGCGCTGATGAAAGCAGCAATGTGGGAACCCTGGGATGTAAATCACTAGAAAAGCAAGTAATTGTCTAGCATGTATGCCAACCTGAGTTCCATCCTCTGTACCACCAAAAAAGGAACAATAGGGAAGAAAAATCTATGTGACAGAATATAGAGCCAAGAGGAAGGGAGGATGAGAAAAAAGTAAACGCGGGAAGATGGAAATGGCATTTAGTACCTTGAGTTGGATTTTCAAGCCATTTGGTCCCTCAGTAGCAACTGATCCTAAGAATACACTGTAGCTAAGACCACCCAGAAGCCTGCCATGATGCTTTGATGCTTAGAATGTGGGTACACCAGTTCTGTCTTCTCATTACTACCTCACCCTTTTCTTTCTGTTCTTCAGCATGCTATTTATGAAAGACTGGATGGGGGAAGGGGAACAAACAAGGTCTTTTTATTTGGTTTATGCTAGCCCTTGCCATAATTCTTAGTCTCCCTCAAGCATCCTTGGATTTCATCTTCATGAATTCTCCAGGAAGCAGAATCAGTATGCTCCATTCATTCCAATTTGATGACCTACTATGTATATCCTAGAATGAAAGCATGGTCATATCCAGCTGTTTGCTAGTGTAGCAGTTACATGTTTGGCTTCATCCTAGACACCAATGTCAACACGGTTTATGAAAAAGCTATGAAACACAGATGCATTACACAGAAAATTACTTAATGCACTATGACATGAAATATTACTGATGGCTGCTAAGGATTTTTTTAAAAATTCTGGTAGAGCAAGACAGATATGTTTGGGGTGTATCCATGTGTAATGATCCATCTAGGGGATTGCGATATTTTTCATCATAGATTTATCTCAAGAATTGTCTTTAGCGACAGCTATTTATCAGGACCCACTCCATGATGATATAGTGACATTTATCCCTTAAGATTATGGTGCCACACACAGTAGCTTTACCTTCAAAATTGAATGAGAAAAAAATGGCTCACCCTGCTGACTAATGGCTTAATACAATATGCCTCATGTAGAATTGGCTACATTTGGTCAACTGTTATGTCTTAAATACTGGCAGGAGACATCTTCATGCAGGCTATGCCTGTAGACTTCCTGTTGAAGGCTGGATGACTTATTATTTTAAGCAGAGTATGTGTATCCTCATAATACCAGCATGCCAGCATTCCATGGGTTCAGATAATTTTGTTATACAGAGAACATTTGTGGGCCTTTTAGGTAGGTCCCCATCATATATGTGTCCTCCACAAATAAATACCACTTCTTCCTCATCAAGATTGGAAAAGAAGAATCCTCTCTTACCATCACTGCATCTGGAAAGGTGAAGCAATGGAGCCATGAAGGAAAATAACTTCTTTTGAAGAAACTATTAAAGTAACATATGTAAGCTTCTGTGTCTCTCAAGTGTCTTTGCCTCCTTCAAAGGGCAAAGTAGGAACTTTGTAGGTTATACACTGATTTCATCACTGCTCCCCACCCTGCAAATATTTTTTACGTCGTCCTTTAAGAGAGACCTGCAGAGTGTTGAGTGGTCCCTGCAGGTGCAGATTGTTGAATCTCAGGCAGCTGATTGTCGCTGGTACAGGCTGAGGGTTCTGGTAATGAGAACCTGAGAGGTTAGGAAACGTGACCTGGGTAAGGGAAGCATATTGGGAGGAGTACTGTCTTTAGAATGATCCAGATAGAGCTTTCAATGCTCATTCAGACATGAGCTTTATGCAGGGGCAGGGTGTTTGACACCAAATTCTGCTAGTTTACTTAGCAGATAAGGTATCGATGCCAGTTCTCCAGTCCAGTGATGTCTGCTGGCACATAGGCACAGCTGTTGACACCGTCCTTGACATTTGTAGCATAGTGGAGAAGACCAGGTGTCTCAAACAAGGACTTAGTTATATGGGTCATCTTTCAAGAAAGGTAAATTAGGCTGTTTTTGTTGTTATGCTTATGAGTTTTGGGAGCCTACCTAGCTGTTGGGTGATGGCTAACTAAGCAGACTTGTATCTTTTGAAGTGGACTAGTGTAAGAGGATGAAACAGTAGAGCTATTGCCTTTTTAATGACACTTGAGCTAGCTTTCAATGGACTTTCCAAAGAAGTATTCCTACAATGTTTTTAGCGATCATGGATAGGCACAGGATGTCTGGGGCCATCTATGTTCTGGTGGCTAATATACAAATTAAAATTTACTATAATTTTAAAATTGCCCCTTAAAGCAAGTCTGTAAATTAGGTGGAGAACTGATTAAATCTTGGATGCTGGATAAGTCTTCTCACCTTTCCTGTAAGGCAGATAATCAGTTTCCTTTATTGATATCTTATCACTTCTGACCTTCACAAATAGCAATGCCTCTGAAATACATTTCTAATTACTTTGACTCAGCAGGGTTAGTGCTGGTAGGCAGGCAATGAGCATCAAATAAACACGGAGTCTTCGGCCTTGGAATGCAAAGGACAAAGGTATTTTAAGGATTCCTTTTTTAGGAGCTGCCTAGCAGGGGGCCTGCTGTTAGACCCTACCTGCCTATGGATGTGGTCCTGGAGTTGTCGTGGAAGTGGCTGGCAGGCACCATGGTTCTTTCCTCTTACTGGCTCCACTTTGTGTCCCAGGGTACGAGTCTTCAGTGACTTCTTTGAAAGAAAAAGATGTCTCTGATTGTTTTTATTGATATACATACATACAGTCAAACAGTTGACAATTAACAACAAAAACAAAACAAATAAACTAAAAACCAAGGGACAGATTTCTAAAGATACGTGATACCATGGAGCAAGAATATTTAGGCATACAAATTTGGAGTCAGCATATCTGGGGGTTGAATTCCTATTCTTCATCTTAGCTCCTTTTCTTCCCCAAACCCTCAGCTTCCCTATGTGAAAATGGAGTTCATTCTTTACTTAAGAGACTGCTAATAAGCTTTAGCAATACTGCTAAGTGCAAAGTACAATGCCTGGAACACAGTAGACCCTCAAAAATGGTAGCTATTGTTGCTATTCATGCAATTAGTCAAAGCATCTTTTGATTCCAGGAATGTGGCTCAGGGACAAAACAAGCATTTGTCTAGCAGGTGGAAGACTCTGGATTCTGTCTTCAACACATAAAAAAAGGAAACACATCTATAAAAACAGCCCTTTTAGACATTTACTAGGCCTGAATGTAGCATTGACGTTCCATTCCTCAGGAGCAGCATAGCCTGCTTCTACTCTTACCTATTCTGGAAAGCATGAAAATCCCTGTCGTTGGCCTGGGTGGTAGTCCTCAGTTAGGATAGAAACCAGAATGATGCTAGTTACCAGTTCAGTGTAGTTGCTTAACACTCTAAACTTCTTGTCACCCTACACTTAACCTTTGTGGAAAAGGAAACAGATGATTAAAATCAGTCATGACTTCTCATTTCTCAAGCCAGTGAATGTTATTCTTTTACATGAGGCTGGCTTTGATCCTTGGGTTTGTCTCCTTTATAGTGTACTTTCATTTCTGTGTGAAGGGACATTTATTTCCATTTGTAGTTCAAGTGTCAGAGGAGCTTCCTACTGTTTGCCCTCTAAATTTAGTAAGCCACATAGAACTTTTTTTAAAAAAAAATACCAAATGAGACAGCTGATCTTAACAGGGGAGAGCTCTTGGACCCCAGACTGACAGTGGGGAGGCCAGCATGGGACTGATCTGGACCCCCCAAATGTGAGTGTCAGCGAGAAGGCCTGGGCAACCTATGGGGCCCTGAGCTGTGGATCAGTGTCTATCCCTGGTATACAAACAGTCTTCGTGTGCCTATAGCACAAAGAGGAATGCTCTCTCAGCCTGGACTCTTAGGGGAGTGCCTGGACCCTACCCAGAGTAAAATGACAGACTCTAGATATCCCCTATGTGGAAGGATTTGGCAATAGGGTGGGAGGGTGGGGGGGAAGGGGAGTGCGGGAGGAGGGGAGGGAGAGGGAACTGGGATTGACATGTAAAACAAGCTATTTAAAATTAAAATAAAAAATGATAAAAAATACCAAATGAACTCTTACTCTTAGCTTTGTTTTAAGGCAAGGTCTTGCATAGCCCAGGCTGGCCTAAAACTTACTATGTAGCTGAGAATGACATTGGAAGTATGATCCTCCTGCCTATACCACCAGTGTGCTGGGATTACAGTGTATGTGGCACTATACCTGTTTTATGTGGTACCAGAGACTGAACACAGGGCTTCCTGCATACTAAGCAGGCGATCTACCATCCAGGCTATAACCTCAGCCCTCTTCTAGCTTTGAGTTTTTTATCATCTTTCTCCTTGCTTCTAGGTGCGGTTGGTTCTGGGAACAGAGCATGAACTGGTCTATGTTCACAGAAACCAGACTAAGCTCCCATTTGAGACAGAAGCATCAGCTTGGGGTTAGAGTGCATATACCAAGTTGTGCTCTATAAATATACATACTAAGAAGCTAATTTCCAAAACCTATTATGGAAGACTAAGACAAGAACTGTCCTAGAAGCAGTTAGAATTAGAAAGCTGTTGGGCTGGCTTAACCCTGCTTATCCTGAACTCAATGTCACCTCTTCTGAGAACTCTGAGTCTTCCTGTCCCATGCCTTAGTGTCCCAGCATCTCAGGTTCCTTCTAGAATATCCATAATTGCCCTGTACAGACCTTTTACATGTCTCTGTCTAATTTCTCATTACCATGTGTTATTTCATATGTGTCAGTGTTCTTGTTGTACCCTGTTGACACATATTGACTGAACTCAAAGGGTGAAGCAACACAGAGACTTGTGAGTAGCAGGCTTGAGGACTAGACCTAGTGTCCCCTTGGGAAATTTGTGTACCTTGGGCAAGTCACTTAACTTTCTCTTTTCTTGTTTCCTTCCTCAGAGAAATGGTAGAAGTAGCCCCTCCTCTGCCTGCCCTAAGGGGTCCTTGTGCTCCCCCAGTAATATCATGCACATGAAATAGCTTTGAAAGTTGAAAGCACGTTTCATTTACTAGATTTTAATGTGGAACAGTGGGTCAGATACAGGGAAAGTGCTGCGCCGAATAAATGGAGCTGCACGCTAGATGATGAACACAGCATTACCGGATTCTCTCTGCAAGCACGGACTCTTTTAGCAGCCTCCTAGGCAGCTCTCTCTGTGCATGTCTCTAGAAGTTCCTTTCTTTAAGCAAATCCACCAGACCCCACAGATCCTATTTTTAACCAAGTGAGCCATGGTGTTGAATAAACCAGTGGGTCCTGAATTAGGAGCTACTTTGAGAGACTGCAGGCATCAGTTTAAATTAACAAAAAGTCTGAGTGACAGACCATTTTGAAGGAAAAGCACTTATATTCCTTTCAGACACATGTAATGATAGTGCTGGGGATTGAACTTGAAGTATGTATGAGATAATGGAATAAACAGATGAGAGTCATTGATAATGAAGCTATTGTTGTGTCACTGCTCTGCTAAAGACCATCATTTTCAGACTGATTAGCATGCCCCTGGGAAGTCTATTTATTTAACATATTCTTCTTCTTTCCTTCATAAATACAAAGAATTTCCCATTTTAAAAATCCTTTGTGTATGGATACTGATAGTCCATCTTTTCCTAATGCCAGTGGATAGCACCTGGCAACAATGCTCTGTGCTTTGGTTATTAAAATATAAAAAATAATGAAATAATTTGGGGGCTGATTTGATCCTCAGCACTGTATAAATTGAGTGTGGTGACACACATCTGTATTTTCATCACTGGTGAGGGGTGCAGAACCAGGAAGGTTAGACGTCCAGGGTCATCCCTGGCTACATAAAAAGTTTGAGGCTACTCTGGGCTATGTGAGACCCTGTCTCAAGACAAAAAAAATAATTCATCCTGAATAACAAATGTCTCCGGTCCCAACAATACTAAGTTTGCTAGAATAACTCACCTGGGGCTTTACAATTTTTATATGAGAATTCCTAAGTCCCAGAATCCCCTCAATTTGGGGCAGATTACCAACAGCTGGTCTCCTCTGGGTCCCTATGTCTTGGCAGCTACAAAATAGGGAAAGGTGCCATTCCTATGGGAGTTTTGACTTGGAATGATAAGGGAGTCAGGAAATTGCAGCTTTCTCATTCCTCTCTTAACTCCTGACCTTCTGCCTGAAGTGCCCCAAGCTCTGCTACCTTTGCTCTTAAATCCTACCCAAGCTAGACAGTTCACAAAGCAGGGCTCACCCAGGAAACATGGTTCAGGATAATAATAGCTAATTCTGCTAGCATGCTTGCTACCTGCTAGGTACTGTGCCTGGTACTTTGTGGGCATTCGTTCTTACAACAGCTTTTATGGTGGGCTGCATCATTTATGCCCATTTATCATCTTCCCATTTGTACTGATAACACTGAGGGCATATTACCAGAGGCCAAAGCACTAATAAGGCGGATGGAATTCAGAACCAGACAGTGCATGCCTTTGTCCACTATTCTGCTGTGGTCCAGAGATGCTTGCCTCCTCTCTCTTGGGGTTCAGAATTTGTCTGTCTTCTTCCTATTCTTGATCGAACCTCTAGCCCACAATTGCTTTTGTTGCTAGACCATCATATCTGTAATGAGTGCTCCATGCAGCTCAATCTAGTCTTTTCTTTGCCCCTCTCCCCCCACCCTCAGCGTCAAACAAGAGCATCGGGCCTTTCCAATATATCCAGCCATGTTTCTTTGTTTCCTTTCCTGTAAGTCCTTTGCCCTAGAACTACCCCAGTGCCTAGCTAGAGGGCGCCCTTTTCATGTCTCTGAGGCTAGACCTCATTCAGTCTCTTCTAAACACGTGAGTTTGTTTTCTTCCTTTATTTCTTTGTTTGTTTTGTGAGACGGGGCCTAGGCTGGTTTTGAACTCTCTATGTAGCTCAAGATGGCCTAACTCCTGATTCTCCTGCCTCTACCACCCAAGTTCTGGAATTGAAGGTATGTGCCACCACACACAGCTCACATGGCTCTTGAAATAAAAGCCCTGAATCCCCTGTAGAGCTTCGGAGCCCGAGCAAAAGCCTTCAAGCCTAGGCTAAGAATCCAGTTTGTATCCTGGCTCTGTGGCGAGCGTGTATCGTCTTTGAAAAGCAATTGCCCTTTTAATTATAAAGTGAAGATATATAACAAAACCACTTCTAAAACTCTTTCCATTTCTGTCTGCCTGTGAGATTCTAGGATTGGGAAGAAAGTGGGAATTTCAAAGGAAGAATGCCATACGGCCACTAGAGTGACTTTGAATTTCCACTTCCACCCTTGATGACTTCCCAAATAGTACGCAGTGAAAGTGATTCAAACAGAGCCGCAAGGTGTGATCGCTCTCATTAGGATAGCACAAATTCTTCATTTCTGTATCCCTGCAACTGACAGGGGAGCAGGCAGGCCGGCTGTCGGAGATGTCAGAGTCATTTTCGAGTTCTGATCCTGGAGAGTTTGGGGTGAGATTCGCAAAATTAAATCTTAAAGAAACCGTCTCCCTCAGAGTACCACACAGCCCTGGGAGCATCACACAGCTCTGGCGGGGCTTCTGAGCAAAAGAAATGGAATTCGATGACTGTTGCCCCAAATAGTACTTGACACAACTGCCCAGAATGGAAATTAGACGCCCTCTAGCCACAGAGATAGGCCAGTGATGGGAGAAGTGCCAAGGCCTGAAGGGTAGGTAAGAGCTGAGGAATACAAAGTGGCCTAGCAACCAGAGGCAGGGAACAGTTTTCACTCTTTCCAAGAACCTCTAGGCTAGAGAGCTTGTGCAGTTTTTGACCCAGTTGTCCTTGTGTGGATTGCTGGGAGCTTTTATTAAGAATTTATGTGGCAGTTTACATTTCGCCGAGTGCTTTACAATTACTTTTATTTGGCTCAGTAAAGGTTTCCTGGACTGCCATCTGCTTTATGCTCACGAGCACCGTTTTGTTGTTTGCTTAGTGCCTCCATGCATGCAGCCTCACACACTGGTGACCTGTCCCAGGGGCACAGCAGGTGCCAATTGCTGAAGATACCTGAGCAACTTGGGTAGTCGGAGTGGGCATGGTTCATGCTGGAGTTCACAGCCACTTCTCTC